>NC_133327.1:681506675-681644175 GCF_042186555.1 Aquarana catesbeiana | reverse complement strand
CATTCATTTCATCATTTCAATAATTTCTCTGTCACGTACCGCGCCCCGATTCGAATCCAGTAGCATCCGAGATGCACCGATTCGTCCCGGCGCTCCCCAGTTGTCTTGGCCTCATTTCATTCGTACTCCACAGTCTGACTAGCCATCTGATGCAGCCGAAAAAAAAATAAAAAAAATATATATATATATATATGTATATGTATGTGAATATATATATATATATATATATATATATATATATATATACAAAAAAAAAAAAAAAAGGGGTGTGTGTGTGTATATATATATATATACACATATAAATAAAGTAGTATAAATTAAACGTTTTCGGCCCCAGCCAACACCTGCATCAGGACTTGGTTAGCTATTAGTTGCGGCATAACCAATTCGTGCCTTTGCCAGGGCAAACATTTCACGGTTACATACCACACTCCAATTCAAATCCAGTCGCATCCGTGATGCACCAATTTATTCCGGCATGCACCAGCGTTTCTTTGCCTCATTTCAGTACATGCTCCAGAGTCCGGGCCGCAGTCAGTCGCAGCTGCGGCACGACCGATTCGTGCCTCTGTCATGGCGAAACCTTTTTCATTCATTTCACTCTAAGGCATACATTTCATTTTTTTTGCCGCGCCCCGATTCAAATTCAGGGCATCTGTCAGACATCCATTCATCCTGGCAAGCCCCAGTTGGCGCAGCCTCATTTGCGCAGTCATGGCACACCGATTCGTGCCTTTGTCATGGCACAAACAGTTCACTCATATATTTAATACCATGCACCTGTCGCTTAAACATGTTACAATGACCTTTCAAACCAGGTAGTCAAACATTCCACCGGTTCTCATCTGTCATTTCCTCTAGGTCAGTCAAAAAAAAAAAGGGGGGGGGGCCACACCCCGTCTTCCTTCGAAGCTCAGTCATGGTCCCGATTTCATTTGTTGAAACCTTCGCCTCGCAACTATACCCCCTCATAGTCACTGCACATCCAAGTATAAACTTCTTGCAATCATCGCAAATACGCATCCAAACACAACTTCTTGCATGTTATTGCAAGCTTGCAATTGTTGCAAGCACACATCCCATCATGACTTCTTGCAATCGTTGCAAGTACGCATCCAAACAGAACGTCTTGCAATCGTTGCTAGCACACATCCTAGCACAATTTCTTGCAATCATTTCAAACTCGCATCCGGTCACAAAACTTCTCGCAAATGTTGCAGGCATGCATTCAAGCATAACTTCTTGCAATCGTCGCGAGTACACATCCAATTACAAACTTCTCGCAGCCATTGCAAGCACACATCCAAGCTTAACGCTTGCAGTCTTGCAAGCACATGCAGCAATACGAACTTTTCACAGTCACTACAAACACATCTCCACCGACAGGAACTCCCTTGCAATCATTGCAAGCACACATTCAAGCACAATCTTACAATCATTACAAGACACGCATGTCAGCATAACTTCTTGCAATCATTGCAAGCACGCATCCAGTCGCAACTTCTCGCAAATGTTGCAGGGACACACCCAAGCACAACTTCTTGCAATCATGGCAAGGACGCATCCAAACACAACTTTATAATCATTGCAAAACACGCATCCAAGTATAACTCCTTGCAGCCCGTGCAAGCACATGCAGTAATACGGACTTCTTGCAGTCACGGCAAACACATCTCCATTGACACAAACTCCCTGGCAATTCTTGCAAACACGTATTAAGCACAACTCTTGCAATCATTGCAGGGTTCGCATCTTAGCATGACTTCTTGCAGTCAGTACACATTTCCAGTGGCACACAATCAGTCACACATCAATCTTCAGTGGCACTTAATCGGCCACTTATCTCCGGTGGCATTTCATACGATCCACTCATCAATTTCTGTATCATTTCTCGCTTAGGTCAGTTGAGTTCAGGTTCCACCCCGCACTAGGTATCGTATTGCCACACACAGCTGGCTCCGCATAACATCATCAGGCTATACCTAGCCAACATCCAGCATTTCTTGCCCTCACAGGACCCCAGAGAGTCATCCGTGTCTACGGCTCATACAGTAGAATCCTTTCTATATGGCGTCCAGAAGCATCAGACCACAGCTAACGGCAAACGTTGCCCATCACAACTGCCATCTTCAGGGACATGTCAAAACCTCAGACATTCCCCAGTCTAGTCAAGCAGCCATCTACCTGGCCCTCTGAGCTTCTACGGCCTAACAATTCACTTTTACTGGCACAGGCAGCCAGGTACTACGTACACACAACTTGACTCGCTGGTAATACCATTATGTCCTTCAGCTTGTAGTCTCTAAAAATTCAATAAACCGGAACCGAGGTCTACAATAACCTCCTCCGAATTAACGAACATCACGCACGCCAGCCTCCCCCTTGACAAACTGACCCGTATCAGGTTAGTTCCCCAAGACTTCTCCCATATACGGGTGTGTACTAACAAGTAGCTGCAGTCTTTCCTAAGAACGCGGACCTATCAATGTCGGAAGGTCCCATACTACGTGGATCGGTGTATCGATGGTTATACCTTAAACTCTAGGGTCTTATCACCTACGTCGCCCTTGTCACCCCAGGTAGCAACAGATGCCACAACCACCACAGGCATCGCGGCAATTTTTGGCCATCATAGGTTTACAAGTACATGGCCCCCAGAGACACTCCTAAACCCCGGGTTTACCCGGACTTCCTCCCTCTTCAAATTACACCCAGTCATGGCAACCGCTTAACTCTAGGGTCTTATCTGGACAGGACAGGTCGTGGCTTTGCCACCGACATCCGGTCCGAGGCGAGCCTCTTAATGAAGCCAGGTCCGCATCGCTCTGTTAGGTCCTTCTTGCGCAGGCTGGTGTAATTAGCTTGGCAACACCAGTTTAATGTCCACTGCACGTTCGTTCCAGGCTGCCATCTTCTGGGACATGTCTAATATATTAACCAGTTCACTGTTGGGCCTTCTCCCCAGTTTGGTCATACAAGCAGCCATTTACTCGGCCTACCACGGCTTCTGGCGGCCCAGCGAGTTCACCCGCAGCAATCCCGCAGGCCAAGTTCTGTGTAGTTGGCTCGCTGCCAACACCATTTCATCCTCCACCCTGCAGTGTCCAAACCCAGCAATCAGCTCCAGGACAGTCATCCATCTCCATAAAGTAAACAACGTCCGGTGGCCAGTAACCATACTCGACCGCCTACTGTCACTCCTACCGGAACACCCAACCTCTAGTCCCCTATTACCTTTCTGGGCAACCCTCGAGTGCCTGCCAGTTCATCAAACACCTGGGGGTTCTTCTACGCTGCCTACACCTCGACCCCAGTCAGCACTCCAGTCACTCTTTAGTATTGGGGCAGCCTTGGCAGCATTTCGGCATGGGTCCCAGACCACGTCATCTAGAGACTCAGCAGGTGAAACTCTGCCTACCTCGCCTGTAGGTCCCCACTCCTTAGGTGGAAACGGCACAAGCATTCACCAAACTTGCTCAAATAAATAAAGCCAAAACTAATATAACCACACCCCTACCTGGATGTTTTTGCCCCCTTATTCTGGCATACCGACCAGCAGACCAAGGCACACTTTCAGGTCCATTTCATATGATGAGTCCACACTTCCAGGTCTATTTTCGATGGTAAGTTGTGTGTTAACTACAAATGTTATCTATGTCCATATCGGACATAGGGCTCCACCCATAAATATATATATATATATATATATATATATATATATATATATATATATATACACAGTATTTCACAACAGTGACTACACCCCTCACATTTTAGTAAATATTTTATGATATCTTTTCATGTCACACCACTGAAGAAATGACACTTTGCTACAATGTAAAGTAGTGAGTGTACAGCTTGTATAACAGTGTAAATTTGCTGTCCCCTCAAAATAACTCAACACACGGCCATTAATGTCTAAACCGCTGGCAACAAAAGTGAGTACACCCCTAAGTGAAAATGTCCAAATTGGGCCCTATTAGCCATTTTCCCTTCCCGGTGTCATGTGACTCGTTAGTGTTACAAGGTCTCAGGTGTGAATGGGGAGCAGGTGTGTTAAATTCGGTGTTATCGCTCTCACTCTCTCATACTGGTCACTGGAAGTTCAACATGGCACCTCATGGCAAAGAACTCTGAGGATCTGAAAAAAGAATTGTTGCTCTACATAAAAATGGCCTAGGCTATAAGATGATTGCCAAGATGCTAAAACTGAGCTGCAGCACGGTGGCCAAGACCATACAGTTTAACAGGACAGGTTCCACTTAGAACAGGCCTCGCCATGGTTGACCAAAGAAGTTGAGTGCACGTGCTCAGCATCATATCCAGAGGTTGTCTTTGGGAAATAGACGTATGAGTGCTGCCAGCATTGCTGCAGAGATTGAAGGGGTGGGGGGGTCAGCCTGTCAGTGCTCAGACCATACGCCGCACACTGCATCAAATTGGTCTCCATGGCTGTCATCCCAGAAGGAAGCCTCTTCTAAAGATGATGCACAAGAAAGCCCGAAAATAGTTTGCTGAAGACAAGCAGCCTAAGGACATGGATTACTGGAACCATGTCCTGTGGTCTGATGAGACCAAGATAAACTTATTTGGTTCAGATGGTGACAAGCGTGTGTGGCGGCAACCAGGTGAGGAGGACAAAGACAAGTGTGTCTTGTCTACAGTCAAGCATGGTGGTGGGAGTGTCATGGTCTGGGGCTGAATGAGTTCTGCCGGCACTGGGGAGCTACAGTTCATTGAGGAAACCACGAATGCCAACATGTACTGTGACATACTGAAGCAGAGCATGATCCCCTCTCTTCAGAGACTGGGCCGCAGAGCAGTATTCCAACATGATAACGACCCCAAACACACATCCAAGACAACCACTGCCTTGCTAAAGGTGAGGGTAAAGGTGATGGATTGGCCAAGCATGTCTCCAGACCTAAACCCTATTGATCATCTGTGGGACATCCTCAAACAGAAGGTGGAGGAGCGCAAGGTCTCTAACATCCACCAGCTCTGTGATGTCATCATGGAGGAGTAGAAGAGGACTCCAGTGACAACCTGTGAAGCTCTGGTGACCTCCATGCCCAAGAGGGTTAAGGCAGTGCTGGAAAATAATGGTGGTCACACAAAATATTGACACTTTGGGCCCAATTTGGACATTTTCACTTAGGGGTGTACTCACTTTTGTTGCCAGCGGTTTAGACATTAATGGCTGTGTGTTGAGTTATTTCGAGGGGACAGCAAATTTACACTGTTATACTACTTTACATTGTAGCAAAGTGTCATTTCTTCAGTGTTGTCACATGAAAAGATACAATAAAATATTTACAAAGATGTGAGAGGCGTACTTACTTTTGTGAGATACTGCATATATAATGTGTGTATGTGTGTGTATATATATATATATATATATATATATATATATGTGTGTGTGTGTGTGTGTGTATATATGTGTTTTTCTTTGTCACCAGTGTCCCTGATCACCTGTCATAGGATGGGATGTAAAAAAAAAACAAAACAATGATATACTAAAAAAAATAAAAAAAAAATTTTTGTAAGTAAAGATACATGCTGGAGGAGAAGGTGAAGGAGTTAATGTATGGGTAATATACAATAGGGGGATTGAAGGAGGGGGGTATTGTGTAAGACAAGGGAGGAGAAGGGGTTAATGTGCAGGTCATATACAGTGTGAGGATGGAGATGAGATGTACAGGAGAAGAGGAGGGGGTGAAAGGGTTCACCCACTTTAAATCTGCAGCTGCCTTCAATCCCTTTATTCATTCATTACTTTTCCCTTCCCTGATTCTCTACAGAAGAACACTCAACTTATTTATTTTTATGATTTTACTTTATATAGTGGCTATTAAATGGCACTAAAAGAAAGTTCTGTTTAAAAAAAAAGTGATGCAAAATGTATTTGTGTACAGCGTTGAATGACAGGTTGTTGTCAGTCAAACTATCACAGTACTGAAAAATTGGCCTGGTAATGAAAGGTTGTATACAGCAGAAGGACACCTCATGATCAACTGTGGTAGGCAGGCCACACGCTGGTAGGGTAGAAGTGCAGGGTAGGTAGGATATGATGCTAGTCGGCAGGAAGACATAGCTGAGCCAAGGTCATACACAGTCAGATGACTGGAAGAGGCGACGTGGTCAGGAGCCAGGCCAGGGTCATACACAGGTAGGGAGTAATGGTGGAGGCAGGGTCCAGTGACAAGCCGGGGTCATGCAAAGGTGAGGAGCTGATATCAGAAACTGGATCTGGAGGAAAGCCAAGTCATACACAGGAGATCAAACAGGATCAAGGTCAAGAGGCAAGCCAAGGTCATGATCAGGAGAAAGTCAGGGAGATATCCAAGGACAAGCCAAGTCAATCACATTTAGCGGATGGTTCACAGTAGTCACATGTGAAAAGCATATGCAGCACTTTAGGCAACCATCTCCCTCTAACAGTCTTTCCTTCCACCTGGGATCATTATTACCCACAGGACTGGGCTCTCAGTAGACTAGACACCTCCTCCATTGGTCTGAAAGTCGAGGCAGGCTACAGGCGAAAGAGCAGTCGGTGCCCAAGCAGAGATCAAGGAAGGCAGCAGACAAAAGGGTAGTCAGTGTACAGTTGTTAAGTGGAGTTAGGCAGCGGTCAAGAAAGCAGTCGGTGCCCAGGCAAAGATTGAGGCAGGAAGCAGGCAAGAGAGTAGCCAGTGTCCAGTCAGAAGTTGAGTTAGGTGGCAGTCAAGAGAGTGGTCAGTGCCCAGGCAGAGGTTGAGGCAAACAGCAGGAAAAGGAGAAGACAGTGTCCAGGCAGAGATCGAGGCAGGCAAGAAAGTAGTCAGTGTCCAGTTAAAACTTGAGTTAGGCAACAAGTAAAAGAGCAGTTGGTGTCCAGGCAGAGGTCAAGGAAGGCAGCAGACAAGAGAGTAGTCAGCATACAGTCAGAAGTTAATTTAGGCAGCAGTCAAGAGAGTAGCCAGTGCCCAGGAAGAGGTCAAAGCAGGCAGCGGGCAGAAGAGAAATCAGTGTCCAGTTAGAGATCAAGGCAACGGCAGGCAAGAAAGTAGCCAGTGTCCAGTCAGCATTTAAGAGAGTAGTCAGTGCCCAGGCAGAGGTCACGGCAGACAGCAGGCAAAAGAGCAGTTGGTGTCCAGGCAGAGAAAGAGGCAGGCAGCAGGCAAAACCGTGTCAGTTTCCAGGCAAAAATAAAGGCAGGCAGCTGGCAAGAGAGTAGTCAGTGTCCAGTCAGAAGTCGAGTTAGGCGGAAGTCAAGAGAGTAATCATTGCAAAGGTAGAGGTCTAGGCAGGCAGCAGGAAAAAGAGCATTCAGTGTTGAGTCAGAAAAAGAGGGGTCGGTGCCCAAGCAGAGATCAAGGAAGGCAGCAGACAAGAGAATAGTTAGTGTACAGTCATAAGTCAATTTAGACAGAGGTCAAGAGAGTAGTCGGTGCCCAGGCAGAGGTCAAGGCAGGCAGCAGGAAAAAGAGCATTCAGTGTCGAGTTAGAGATCAAGGCAATGGCAGGCAGAAGAGTAGTCAGTGTCCAGTCAGAAGTCGAGTTAGGTGGCAGTCAAGGGAGTAGGGAGTAGTCGATGCCCAAGCAGAGATCAAGGCAGGCAGCAGACAAAAGAGCTGTCGGTTTCCAGGCAGAGATCAAGGCAGGCAGCAGGCAAGAGAGTACTCAGTGTCTAATCATAAATCAAGTTAGGTGGCAGTCAAGGAAGTTAGCGGTACACAGTCAGAGGTCAAGGTAGAGGGCAGTCAAGAGAGTAATCTGTGCCCAGGCAGGGGTAAATGCAGGCAGGAGGTAAGCAAATAACAGGAACAGCAGAGTCGATAATGAGGGCAGCAGACAAGAGCAGGGTCAGGCAATTTAGGTCAGCAACAGGGACAGTGAAAATGACAAACTAACATGCAGGATAGCTGGCAACTAGACACAGCACTTCCACATAAGGTAAAATGTTTAAATACCCTCCAAAACCTGCGGCGCTGACGCACACTAACACACATATGCCAACACATTCATGCTTATGTGTGTTACCCCGCCATAAACAAAAGCCCGAGAGCCAAATGCATGCATGGCACACGGCAGACAGTGCTGGACGTACTGCAACACTTATAGAGGTCTGCCACAGTCACTCCAGGTGCCTTTTAGAAGTTGTTCTGTTGGTGTAAGGTAGACCATGTCCATTATTGGCTAAAGATACAACTTATAAAACTGTACTGGATATTCTGTATTGTATACTGTATGTAGGACGATGATGATGAAATCATGTTTGTGACTTTCATAATGTATGTTTATCTTTCTATAAAAGTGTTCTCACTATTTGAACTGAATATACATCCTTGAAAAGGTGAACTTTGTTCTGAGAAGCGCGTCTGATGAATATCAGCTTATACAATTTGTGATGTACACTATAGAGCAACAATGTTACAATGGGTCCCTTCATGGTTTGGACAAAGAGAATTTGTGTCATAGAACCTGCTTTCATATTAAAAAAAATAAAATGTTTTTATTCATGTGTTTTCATCCTGCTATGAACACCCCCTTCTTTTTCATTATAATAGTTTTTGTTATTTGTGATGTATACTATGATAAAACCTTGAAGGCACCCATTACCTTGTTATTATAAACAGAACTGGTGAATGTCAGAGGATCTACTTTATACAGTGCCTTGAAAAAGCATTCATACCCCTTAAAATTTTCCACATTTTGTCAACCAAAAACATAAATGCATTTTCTTGAGATTTTATGTGATAGACCAACACAAAGTGGCACATAATTGTGAAGTGGAAGGAAAATGATAAATGGTTTTCAATTTTTTTTTACAAATAAATATGTGAAAAGTGGGGGGGGGGGGGCATTTGTATTCAGCCCCCTTTACTCTGATACCCCTAACTAAGATCTAGTGGAACCAATTGCCTTCAGAAGTCACCTAATTAGTAAATAGAGTCCACCTGTGTGTAATTTAATCTCAGTACAAATACAGCTCTGCTTTGAAGCCCTCAGAGGTTTGTTAGACAACCTTAGTGAACAAACGGCATCATGAAGGCCAAGGAACACACCAGACAGGCCAGGGATAAAGTTGTGGAGAAGGTTAAAGCAGGGTTAGGTTATAAAAAAAAAAAAAAATATCCCAAGCTTTGAACACCCCACACAGCACTGTTCAACCCATCATCTAAAAATGGAAAGAGTATGGCACAACTGCAAACCTACCAAGACATGGCCGTCCACCTAAACTTAAATAAGGCAATAGGTAGCAGCGCTAAGTACACTATATATTGCAAAACATACACCAATCATTATCTTTGATCTTAATATCCATTGATTTTCTCATGGCTATTTTTGATTACACGTCCACCTAAACTGACCGGCCGGGCAAGGAGAGCATTCATCAGAGAAGCAGCCAAGAGGTCCATGGTAACTCTGGAGGAGCTGCAGAGATCCACAGCTCAGGTGGGAGAATCTGTCCACAGGACAACTATTAGTCGTGTTCTCCACAAATCTGCCCTTTATGGAAGAGTGACAAGAAGAAAGACATTGGTGAAAGAAAGCCATAAGAAGTCCTGTTTGCAGTTTGTGAGAAGCCATGTGGAGGACACAGCAAACATGTGGAAGAAGGTGCTCTGGTCAGATGAGACCAAAATTAACTTTTTGGCCCAAAAGCAAAACGCTATGTGTGGTGGAAAACTAATACTGCACATCACCCTGAACACACCATCCCCACCGTGAAACATGGTGGTGGCAGCATCATGTTGTGGGGATACTTTTCTTCAGGAGCGATAGGTAAGCTGGTCAGAGTTTATGGGAAGATGGCTGGAGCCAAAAACAGGGCAATCTTTGAAGAAAACCTGTTATGCTGTGCACACACGACCGGACTTTTCAACAGCAAAGGTTCGACGGAATGAATCCGCCGGACAATTCGATCGTGTGTGGGCTTCATCGGACCTTTGCTGTCGAAAAATCAGACAGACTTTAGAAATAGAACATGTTTCAAAACTTTCCGATGGACTAAAGTCCGGTCGAAAAATCAGTTCGTCTGTATGCTATAAAATTTAAAAAGTGCTGCGCAATTCTAAGAGTCCATATCAATAAAGAAAAAGCTATCCCAATTGGTGTAAGTATAACACACATGAGGGTGAAGTAAATGTCCATATAGTAAAACAGTCCAAACTGGTGAGTGAAAGGAAGCTGCTAATGACTCCAGTGCAAGTGACACACAAGGCAAATCTTCAAACAGGTGTCCGTGATCCCTCCACCGCACAGATTAGCCTCTCGCCTCCAGGACTCGACCTGAAACAGGTCACACAACAGTAATGGAACACCAGGCAGGTAATCCTACAGATGGAATATCCAGTACTCATCCACAGTCAGTGAGATATGGAAGCATGTGTAAGGAAAAAGACACAGCGATCTAATGCTCTCTGTATGACACTTTATTGAAATAAAAAAACAGTCAAAGGTACTCACGTGGAGCTGCACTCAGTACCGAGTGCAGGCAGACTAGCGTGCAATGTTACCAACGAGATGGCCGCGGGTGACGTCATGCATGACCCCTGATCCCCGTACGCGTTACGTCCAAAGGCGGGACTTCCTCAGCGCGGGGCAGGGTACACACAGACGGCCCGCTTGTTATATATAGTGCCATGGTAACCAGCAGTAAGCCAAAAAGGGGACAGGATACAATGGTCAAATGACCAGTTCCATTACAAAACTATCCCATCAGGCTACCACTAAAATGAAAACTTGCAAAGTACTGATGTATATATAAATACAAATACTGCCGCCAATTTATTTGAAATTACATGTAGGGAATAATCGTACCTCTTATATGTAATAGATAAAACAAAGAAAAAGAAACAAGCGCCCCCGTTTGTATAAATATAAAGCTGAAAAACTTTTCCAACACAGCACATTAATTTAAAAGATTAAAAATATAAAAGTTTATATATATAAAAATATATATATAAATAAACGTCAGTCCACGGCCATCTCGATAACAACACCACATACAAGGATCAATAATAAGTATGTACAAAAATTCACATGCGGACATAAATAAATTTAAAACAAATGACTAAAAATTAAAATATTAGAAATGTGGACAGAGCTAACATAAAAACCAAAAACCATCTATCTATTGGAGATAAAACAGTTGAGATCGAAG
The DNA here is from genome assembly GCF_042186555.1 of Aquarana catesbeiana. Lineage (NCBI taxonomy): Eukaryota > Metazoa > Chordata > Amphibia > Anura > Ranidae > Aquarana > Aquarana catesbeiana. The sequence goes on along the minus strand of NC_133327.1, from coordinate 681,633,026 downwards.
TCCACATTCATTCCTAAAGGTGACAAAACCTTGGTTTCATAAATCCAGAAGGATTCTCTGCGACTCAACTGTCTAATATAGTGGCCACCTCTCCAATGACAGGGAACCTTTTCTATCCCCCAGAACTTAAGGCACTTGGGGTCTCTTTAAAGACAAGTTCTAAAGTGCCTGGAAACACTACGGGTCTTCACTCCTCTTTTAATGTTGTTAATTTGTTCACCCACTCGTACATGTAGTGCTCTTGAAGTGCGGCCCACGTACTGTAGGCCACAATCGCACTCAAGCATGTATACCACCCCTACAGATGAACATGTGATAAGGCTTTCAATCTGATAACATTTATGCGTGACATTAGAAACAAACTCTTTCCGCTTTTTGGTGTTTCTACTAGCACTCTTGCAAGTGGCGCATCTGCCGCACGCATAGAAACCGGACAAAAAGCTTATTGTCCGCCAATTTAGGGGGATCAACTACTCCCGGTGCCAAACGGTCCCTAAGAGAAGGTGGTTTCCAGTAGATGAACTTAGGCTATCGAGGGAGGATAGGTCCCAAAGTACGATCACATTTGAGGATCGACCAAAGTTTGGCTATGATTCTCTCTAATTTCTTATATTAGATATTATAGTCCAACAAAATTCTAAAACCTGCCGTAGTGTCTTCATCCTCAGAAGACTTGATCTTATCTGCCACAATGGTACTCCTATCGGTAAGTCTGACTTTCTCAATTTCAGAGTTAATCATGGACTGTGCATACCCTTTCTCCATAAACCTTTCTGCCAAAATCTGGGATTGCGATAGAAACTCTTCCTCCGTTGTACAATTGCGCCTCAACCGAATAAATTGGCCTCTGGGGATATTACACAGCCATGACCTATGGTGGCAACTGGTTAGAGGAATGTAAGCATTCTGGTCAGTAGCTTTAAAATGACACATATAAATATCAGCGCCCAGGGCTAATGGTTAGTCCTTATGACAATTAATAATAGTTACTGCAATTTTTATCAGAACAGTCTCTAAAAAGTCCGTAATAGTAGGTGGATATGCTGGCAAGTGAATTCTTTATCTTTAATAATCGCCAGCGCTGAGGGCAGCTTTCATGGAGAGCGAAGCCGGCTCTTTAGGCAACCATATAAAACAAGAAAGAGAAAGCGCCTCTGAGTGCAAGCATTTAATCAAGGTATTAAGCGCATAAATACACTTACAGTAAAATAGACAAAGTAGAGTTCCAATGGGAAGGTCATCGGGGATCAATCAAACGTCCATATGCTGAATTTCTGTGATGTAGCTCCAGAGGGACGGCCGCGGACCTCCGCTCGGAGTGACAGACCGTAAGGCAGCCAAGCTGGATGGAAGCTTCCGTGTTCCGGCCGCTTGCTATGGGCGTGTGACGTCACCGGGAAAACTGTAATGAATGGGAACACACAACGCGTTTCAGAGCATGCGCGAAGCTCACAATGGGCATGCGCGCTCCTTTTTCAAGTGGGAGAAGGACGGAAAGGATCGAAGCTTAAATAATCCTATGTTCATGACCAAAGGCATTCCAATTGGATAAAAACAAAACATGGGTGTTTTAAGCAGAGGACTGGTATACTAAAACAAACATATGAAACATATAAAGGATATCTAAAAATTCTAGAAAGACAGACTTATAATGTATCTCACAGAACATTAAATGGATATATCAGGTATAAAACAATAGATCAATAAAAAACTCAGATAGTTAAAAGTTTTGGTATAAAAAACATAGAGACGGGATCAAAACAGCAGCACAAATGTGTGTTACACATTAAGTTATAATTACTAAACTAGGGAGAGTATAAAATTAAGAGAATATAAAAATCTGTAAACAAGTATTCTCTTAAGGCTATCTCATGTGTCAGCGGCTGTCCTGTATACGCTCAATGACACACCAGATATCACAAAGGAGATTACTGATAATGATTACTGATAATGTCCACGTGCCATATATGGGGGGAAGGGGGGGGGGCAAGGAAGGGGGGAGTGGAGGTAAGGAAAAAAGAGAGAGAAAAAAGAAAGAAAAAGGGGGGGGGGGAGGGATGGGTGAGGGGAGGGGGAAAAAAAGGAAGGAAGGGGAGGAAAAAAAGGGGGAAAAGGAAGAAAAGGAGCTAAAAGAATAAGAAAATGAGGAACGGGGACCAGAATAGTAGGGAATAGGGAAGAAAAGAAAAAGGAAAAAAGAATAAGAAAATGAGGAAAGAAGACCAGAATAGTAAAGAAAAGTAAAATGGGATATATATAATTCCCAGATACTATATAATCGTATTGATCTCTAGTTCTTCATTTAACCCGTTAGGTGCCAGAGTGTCTAGGGTGTATATCCAGAACGTTTCGCGTTCGCACAACTTGGAGAAACGTTCGGCTTCAGATAATTTACGTGATATAGATTCTATCACCCACACTTGTAGACCTACAGTTGATTGGTTGTGGTGCTCTAGAAAGTGACGAGGAACGCTGTGTTCATCGCAGCCTTTTTCTATGAATCGGCGATGTTTGCCAAAGCATTGTCGCAGAGGGCAAATTGTTCGGCCAACATATAACAATTTGCATGGACATGTACACTACATAATCGGTAGAGCAGTTATAGAATCCTTCTAGTTGGTATGTCTTATTTCTATGTTGAAAGCTACATTGGCCATGGCTCACAAAGGCACAGGTCTTGCATAAAGCTTTATTGCACCTGTACATGCCTATAAGGGGAATAAGACACAAGGATTTTTCAAATTTACTAGTCTTCAATTTACTGGGTGCTCTCTTATTTTTCAAAGTTGGAGCTCTTCTGTATGTTACCTTAGGCCTATTTCCAAGACTATTTTGGAGAAGGCGATCCTGTTTAAGAATATTCCAATGTTTATGGAATATACGTTCCATTTTCTTATAGTCACTGTGGTATCTCGTGATAAACCGTACAGTATCATTGTCAGATGGTTTTATCACTTTGGGTTTAAAATGGTTTCTGGTCTGAAAAACCCCCTCACTCTTAAAAATTTCCAAGTCTAAAAACGTGATCTGCTGATGATTGATGGTCCAAGTAAGCTGAATGTTTTTATCATTGTTATTAAGTTTAGCCATAAATAACTGAAGGCTAGACATTACCCCTCCCAGACCATAATTAAATCGTCTATATACCTCCTGTAGCATAATAGCTGAGGGGGAGGGTCATGGAATATAACATCCTCCTCCCAGTGGGCCATAAATAAATTGGCCACACTGGGAGCGAAACGTGTGCCCATAGCCACGCCACGTATCTGCAAAAAATAGTCCCCGCTGAACCAAAAATAATTGTTCAACAGACAGAAATCAAGACTCTCTAATAAAAACGAAACATGTTCATCAGATAAATTGGTGGCTGCTAAAGCCCATTTAGCTGAAATGAGAGCTTCCCTATGATCAATCACGGTATAGAGTGATCCCACGTCAGCAGTAATCAAAATGCTAGAGGGGGGTACATGGGAGGGTATGTAAAATCTGAAGAATCTGTTTAGTATCTCGCAAGTAGGCCTTAGTTTTAGTGACAAGTGGTTGCAAAAAGAAATCAAGATATTGGCATAACCTCGAGGTAACCGAATAAATTCCGTTCACAATTGGACGGCCAGGCGGTTGTTCAGAATTCTTGTGCATTTTTGGTAAAATATAAATAATGGGAGTCCTGCAGTAAAAGGGATCCAGATAGGATAATTCCTTGGAATTCAAGATTCCTTTACTTTTCCCATCCTCAACCAAAGCATGTAAACTATTCTTAAACATCAACATGGGATCACCCCTGAGTAATCGGTAAGTATTCTGGTCATTCAATAGCCGGAGCATTTCAGCTTGATAATAGACTTTGCTGAGTACAACTAACCCCCCTCCCTTGTCAGCCGGCCGGATCACTATATCCTTTCTTAGTTCCAAAGGGGATATACCTCTTTTTATGACTTGGGAGTCTCTGACTTTCTTAATTTTGAGATGATCAAGGTCATTACAGACCATATTTCTGAAGACCTCTAGATGTCTCTTATCACTGCATAGTGGGTTGAAAACAGATCTGTTCCTTAGATTGGAATGCATGGAACCCAATTGGGATTGGGAAGAATTCCACTGAATAGGGTTGGACAGAAAATATTTCTTAATATTTAAATTCCTAATATACTTCTGTACATTGACATAGGCCTGGAATTTATTCAGATTTCGAATAGGGGCAAACTTCTGTATACTAGTCTGACAGACGAACAACGACGCAAGGGCAGCTATTGGCTACTGGCTATGAACGTACTTATTCTAGTCCGCTCGTACGTCATCACGTTCGAATCAGTCGGACTTTGGTGTGATCGTGTGTAGGCAAGTCCGTTGCGTAGGGTGGAGGTTCACCTCCCAGTAGTACAACAACCCTAAACATACAGTCAGAGCTACAATGGAATGGTTTAGATCAAAGCATATTTCATGTGTTAGAATGGCCCAGACAAAGTCCAGACCTATAGTGCCTTGCAAAAGTATTCACCCCCCTTGGCATTTTACGTGTTTTGTTGCCTTACAACCTGGAATTAACATGGATTGTTTGAGGATTTGCATCATTTAATTTACAGAACATGCTCACAACTTGGAAGATTTTTTTTTTTTTATTGTGAAGCAAACAACAAATAGGGCAAAATAACAGAAAAAGTCAATGTGCAGAACTATTCAACCCCCTAAAGTCAATACTTTGTAGAGCCACCTTTTGCGGCTATCACAGCTCCAAGTCGCTTTGGATAAGTCTCTATGATCTTGCCACATCTTACCACTGGGATTTTTGCCAATTCCTCTTTGCAAAACTGCTCCAGCTCCTTCAAGTTGGATGGTTTGCACTTGTGAACAGCAATCTTTAAGTCTAACCACAGATTTTCTATTGGATTGAGGTCTGGGCTTTGTCTAGGCCATTTCAACACATTTACATGTTTCCCCTTCCCGCCCGGCCTAAAGCAAAATGACGGCCTGGTGGTGGTTCAGTTATCCTGACTGTGCGTCATATGACGTCCTTCAGGATAACAGCTGCCGCGCGCCCGTAAGGGCGCACATCGCGCCGTTCGGTAAAGCGCTGTGTCAGTCTGACACGCCGCTCCACCGATCTCGGTAAACAGCCTCCGGCGGAGGTTCTTTACCACATGATCAGCCGTGTCCAATCACGGCTGATCACGATGTAAATAGGAAGAGCCGTTGATCGGCTTTTCCTCACTCGCGTCTGACAGACGCGAGTAGAGGAGAGCCGATCGGCGGCTCTCCTGACAGGGGGGGTCTGCGCTGATTGCTTATCAGCGCAGCCCCCTCTGAGATGACCACACTGGACCACCAGGGACACCACTAGGACCACCAGGGAAGGGGGCAACATGTGGCTGGCCAGATATGTACCCCATAGCCATCCACATGTTCAAATGAATGCCCAATCTGTGCCAATCAGTGTCCACAAATGGGTACTAATTGGAACCAGTATTTACTAACAGACATCAGTGATGCCCAGCAATGCCACCCATCAGTATCATCAGTGCCACCCATCAGTGACATCAGTGCAACCCATCAGTGCCCAACAGTGCCCGTCAGTGCCACCTCATCAGTGCCACCTCATTGGTGCCACCTCATCGGTGCCCATCAGTGCCGCCTTATCAGTGCCCGTCAGTGCAGCCATATCAGTGCCCATCATTGAAGGAGAAAACTTACTTATTTACAAAAATTTTTAACAGAAACAAAGAAAAACTTGTTTTTTTTTCAAAATGTCCAGTCTTTTTTTATTTGTTGCGCAAAAAATAAAAATCCCAGAGGTGATCAAATACCACCAAAAGAAAGCTCTATTTGTGGGAACAAAATGATGAAAGATTTGTTTTGGTACAGTGTAGCATGACCGGGCAATTGTCATTCAAATTGCGACAGCGCTGAAAGGTGAAAATTGGGCTGGGCAGGAAGGTGTCTAAGTGCCCGGTATTGAAGTGGTTAAACCACTCAAGTGTTGCTTTAGCAGTGTGTTTGGGATCATTGTCCTGCTGGAAGGTGAACCTCCGTCCTAGCCTCAAATCACACACAGAGTGCTACAGGTTTTGCTCAAGAATATCCCTGCATTCAGCACCATCTTTCCCTCAACTCTGACCGGTTTCCCAGTCCTGACTACTGAAAAACATTCCGACAGCATGATGCTGCCACCACCATGTTTCACAGTGGGGATGGTGTTCTTTGGGTGATGTGATGTGTTGGGTTTGCGCCAGACATAGCGTTTTCTTTGATGGCCAAAAAAAGTTCAATTTTAGTCTTATCAGACCAGAGTACCTTCCTCCATACATTTTGGGAGTCTCCCACATGCCTTTTCGCAAACTCAAAATGCGCCATTTTGTTTTTTGCTGAAAGTAATGCCTTTCTTCTGGCCACAAATGCAGCCTGTGTGACATCAAACACACATCAAATTTCTCTCTCGGGCACAATGAGAGAGAGAAAACAGGAAGTAACATTTAACTCGGATGTCAATCAAACCGCCCGGCCGTAGTAATAGATACTACGAGCGCTGGGCAGAAGCTACTCTGCGCTTCGAAAAGCACCGCAAGGCGGGACAAAAGTCCGCAAATGAAGCGCCGCGTCTGCAATCTCGTGATTGCATAGACGTGGCGCTTCCCACAGTGCACTTAAGGACCTTTTTTTCTATTTTTTTTTTTTTTGTGACTGCCTGGACGGGGGGTGGCACTCGTGCGCCCCCTATGGACGGTCCGCCACTGCTCCTAGAGATCATTTGGATATTTTTTTTATAATCTAACCCTGACTTGTACTTCTCAACAACATTGTCCCTTACTTGTTTGTAGAGTTCCTTGGTCTTCATGGCAGTGTTTGGTTAGTGGTGCCTCTTGCTTTGATGTTGCAGCCTCTGGGGCCTTTCAAAAAGATGTGTCTATGTAATGACAGATCATGTGACACTTAGATTGCACACAGGTGGACATCATTTCACCAATTATGTGACTTCTGAAGGTAATTGGTTGCACCAGAGCTTTTTATGGGCTTCATAACAAAGGGGGTGAATACATACGCACATGCCAATTATCAGTTTTTTATTTCTGAAAAATAGTTTTATGTATATATTTTTCTAATTTTACTTCATCAACTTAGACTTTTGTGTTCTGATCCATCACATATAATTCAGATTAAAAAAAACATTGAACTAAAGGCTGTAATGTAACAAAATAGGTAAAAAGCCAAGGGGGGTGAATACTGTAAATCCAATTGAGAATCTGTGACAAGACTTGAAAATTGCTGTTCACAGACGCTCTCCATCCAATCTGACAGAGCTTGAGATATTTTGCAAAGAAGAAGAATGGGATAAAAATGTCCCTCTCTAGATGTGCAAATCTGGTAGAGACATCCCCAAAAAGACTTGCAGATGTAATTGCAGAGAAAGGGGGTTCTACAAAGTATTGACTCCGGGGAGCGCCATACAAATGTACCCCCCACACTTTTCACATATTTATTTGTAAAATAATTTTGAAAACCATTTATAATTTTCCTTCCACTTCACAATTATGTGCCACTTTGTGTTGGTCTATCACATAAAATCCCAATAAAATACATTTACGTTTTTGGCTGCAACATGACAAAATGTTGAAAATTTCAAGGGGTATGAATACTTTTTTAAGGCACTGTATAAAAAGTAAAAATTGGAATTGTTTTTATTTATGTGTTAGAATTGAGCAAACCATGAATACTGCTGTCCTGGTTCATCATCTTGCCACACATGTAAATCGCATGCATTCCCCAACCCGCTGACAAAACGCACTGCTCTTCAACAGACACATGGGGGGTGCTTTACACTTGCTTCAAAATATGGCATTGGACACACTATTTTAATATCTCTCTCAAAGCTCCGGTCACTAAATAAAATGGTGACCTTACTGTCCTGTTCACACGTTGTGCTTGTTTTACTTCAAAAATGATCCCCCATGTAGTTTTCTTTGTACTTCAAAGTGTCCCCAAAGCCTCCATAGATGTCTATGACAACACTCAATAACCGCACCTGCAGCTTTTAAAAGGATAATATAGAGTTTGCTTTGCTTTGAATTGGAGGTATGAGATATCCCAGGATGCACTGGGAAACCATAAGTGAACCAGAAAGATGTCATCAGCAGTCACATCGAGTTCATGGAGTGTCCAGTGCAGACGTCACATCTGGTGTGCAGCATGGAGCAACAGGAAGGTGAGTGGGGTCCAGTACAAAGCGGAGCAACTAGCAGACGGCACACATGGAGAGAGAGAGAGAGAGAAAGGACTGAGCGGCAGATGATCAGCAGAGCTGGGGGACAAGAGCAGGAGAAACTAGCAGATGTCATACATGGTGAGCAGCGTGGGAGCAATATAGCGGGAGGTGAGCGGGGACTGAGAGAGAGGATGATCAGCAGAGTTGGGGGTTACTACTGAGAGGGGGATCAGCAGAGTTGGGGGTTACTACTAAACGGGGGTTTAGCAAGGCCAGGGGTTACTACTGAGAGGGGGATCAGCAGAGTTAGGGGTTACTACTGAGTAAGGGATCAGCAGAGTTGGGGGTTACTACTGAGAGGGGGATCAGCAGAGTTGGGGGTTACTACTGAGCAGGGTATCAGCAGAGTTGGGGGTTACTACTGAGTGGGGGATCAGCAGAGTTGGGGGTTACTACTAAACGGGGGTTTAGCAAGGCCAGGGGTTACTACTGAGAGGGGGATCAGCAGAGTTGGGGGTTACTACTGAGTAAGGGATCAGCAGAGTTGGGGGTTACTACTGAGAGGGGGATCAGCAGAGTTGGGGGTTACTACTGAGTGGGGGATCAGCAGAGTTGGGGGGTTACTACTGAGTGGGGGATTAGCAGAGTTGGGGATTACTACTGAGCGGGGGGATCAGCGAGGCCGGGAGTTATTACTGAGCGGGGGATCAGCAGAGTTGGGAGTTACTACTGAGTGGGGGGTCAGCAGAGTTGGGGGTTATTACTAAGCAGGGGATTAGCAGAGTTGGGGGTTACTACTGAACGGGGGTTCAGCAAGGCCAGGGGTTACTATTGAGAGGGGGATCAGCAGAGTTTGGGAATTACTACTGAGTGGGGGGTCAGCAGAGTCGGGGGTTATTACTAAGCAGGGGATTAGCAGAGTTGGGGGTTACTACTGAACGGGGGTTCAGCAAGGCCAGGGGTTACTATTGAGAGGGGGATCAGCAGAGTTTGGGATTAATAATGAACAGGGATTACTACTGAGAGGGGGATCAGCAGAGTTGGGGATTACTACTGAACGGGGGTTCAGCAAGGCCAGGGGTTACTATTGAGAGGGGGATCAGCAGAGTTTGGGATTAATAATGAACAGGGATTACTACTGAGAGGGGGATCAGCAGAGTTGGGGATTACTACTGAACGGGGGTTTAGCAAGGCCAGGGGTTACTACTGAGAGGGGGATCAGCAGAGTTGGGGGTTACTACTGAGTGGGGGATCAGCAGAGTTGGGGATTACTACTGAGCGGGGGGATCAGCAAGGCTGGGGGTTACTACTGAGTGGGGGGGGTCAGCAGAGTTGGGGGTTATTGCTAAGCGGGAGATCAGCAGAGTTGGGGGTTACTACTGAGCGGGGGATCAGCAGAGTTGGGGATTACTACTAAACGGGGGTTATGAAGGCCAGGGGTTACTACTGAGAGGGGGATCAGCAAACTTGGGGGTTACTACTAAGCAGGGTATCAGCAGAGTTGGGGGTTACTACTGAGCGGAGGAACAGCAAAGCTGGGGGTGTTACTGAGTGGGGCATCAGCAAAGCTGGGGATATTACTGAGCAGGGGATCTGCTGAACAAGGATACTAATAAACTAGGGATCTGCTGAGTGGGGTTACTACTGAGCTGGGGTACTACAGGGCCCCTTTAAAAGAAATATAAAATCGACACACACACAAGGCATTTGCCAATCTTCATTAAAGCTTCAAAAAAAGCATCACAGAAACATCACTGAAGCTTGACAGAGGCAGCAAAAATACATCAAAAAAGCATGTTGAGGCGGCAGGCACGTTAATGTTTGTTAAAGTCGAAGTGTAAGTGAGCCCCAATTGTTTTAGTTAGGTAAACATGAAATATTACCTATGACTGTAATATTTATCACTTACAGTGAGGAGGTGGGGCTCCTGGTCCTTTATAACATGTTTACCAGGCTACCATTAACTGCATTGCTGGGGGAAAAAAAACTGTTGCTTACCAATGGTGGCTGGTGCTCAATATCTTGGGGGGTGGAACACCAACGCCACAGCCCCTACACAACCCCCCACCCCACCCCCACCCCCCATGGGAGAGGAACGATCAGAGGCCTCCTGACCTTAGGAGGCAGATGACAAGGATGCAGGTTAGGGCTGCTGCTCCCCGTTGCTACTCCTCACTCTGGGGCCGCTACTTTAATGGCACCCCAGTCTTAGTCCGTAGGGTTCAATATTGAGTTGGCCCCGCTCTTTACGGCTATAACAGTTGCAACTCTTCTGGGAAGGCTGTCTACAAGGTTTAGGAGTGTGTCTATGGGAATGTTTGACCATTCTTCCAGAAGCGAGGTCAGGCACTGATGTTGGACGAGAAGGCCTGGCTCGCAGTCTCCGCTCTAATTCATCCCAAAGGTGTCCTATTGGGTTGAGGTCAGGACTCTGTCCAGGCCAGTCAATTTCCTCCACCCCAAACTCGCTCATCCATGTCTTTATGGGCCTTGCCATTGCACGGACGCACTCAAATCTAAGCTTTGACATGTTGGGTATCTATTTACTCGGTGCAACCTTGTCTTTTATATTCTACCAAAAAATTGGGTAATTTATTGCATTTGTGTTCCCTAAAATAAACTTTAGTTTATTTTTTACTGAATTTTTGCATTTCCTAGAACTTTGAGGTAATATCGTGTAGCATAAAAAAAATCTACCGCTATTTTATTCTCTAGCCCACTTTAAGACCAGGCCTTTGTCTGACATTTGTTGTTTACAAGTAAAAATTTGAATTGTTTGATAGAAAATTACTTAGAACCCCCAAACATTACATATATTTTTAGCAGAGACCCTAGAGAATAAAATGGCTGTATCACACTGTATTTGCGCTGCGGTCTTGCAAACACAATTATTTAGAAAAATACACAAAAAAACAAAAACAGTAAAGTTAGCCCAATGTTTTTGTATAATGTGAAAGATGATGTTACAGTATGTCCCGTAAATAGATACCTAACATGTTGAGCTTTTAAAATTGCGCGCGCTCAAGGAATGGCGTCAAATTACGGTACTTAAAAATCTCCATAGGCGACCGTTTAAAAAAAAAAAAAAATCAGGTTACCTGTTTAGAGTTACAGAGGAGATCTTTTGCTAAAATGATTGCTCTCACTCCAACGATCGAGGCGATACCTCACATGTGTGGTATGAACATCGTTTACATACGTGGGCACGACTTACGTATGTGTTCGCTTCTGTGCACGAGCTCGGAGGGATGGGGCTTTTTAAATTTTTTTTTTCTTCAGACCTAATTTGCCAGGAGGGCGTCCATAGACGTCCTCCCGTGCTCAAGCGGCCTGCAGGGTGCGCGCGGCACGCTCTGCGATCAGCGAGTCTATGAGACTCGGCTGATCACAGATCGGAGTAAGGGGTCGGTCCTGACCCCTTACCACGTGATCAGCTGTCAGCCAATGACAGCTATCATGTGATGTAAACAGAGCCGGTAATTGGCTATTTTTTCTCCTAATGCTGGTAGCGTGAGGAGAAAAAAAAAGCCGATCACCGGCGGCTGTGAGAGGGACATTAGTCCCGATCTGGAGAGACTCTGCAGAGGCTTCTGTGCCACCTACCAGGGCCCACCAGCGCCACCCACCAGTGCCCACAGTACCACCCATCAGTGCCCACAGTGTCCCCTACCAGTGCCCACCAGCGCCATCTACCAGTGCCCACAGTACCACCCATCAGTGCCCACAGTGTCCCCTACCAGTGCCCACCAGCGCCATCTACCAGTGCCCACAGTACCACCCATCAGTGCTCACAGTGTCCCCTACCATTGCCCACCAGCGCTACCTATCAGTGCCCACAGTGTCACCTATAAATGTCAGCAATCAGTGCCTCATCACCAGTGCTGCCGATCAATATCACCTACCAGTGCCCATCATCAGTGCCACCTACCAGTGCCCACCAGCGCCACCTACCAGTGCCCACCAGCGCCACCTACCAGTGCCCACAGTACCACCCATCAGTGCCCACAGTGTCCCCTACCAGTGCCCACCAGCGCCATCTACCAGTACCCACCAGCATCACCTACCAGTGCCCACCAGCGTCACCTATCAGTGTCCACAGTGTCACCTATAAATGTCAGCAATCAGTGCCTCATCACCAGTGCTGCCTATCAATATCACCTACCAGTGCCCATCACTGCCACCTATCAGTGCCCATCAGTGCCACCTACCAGTGCCCACCAGCGCCACCTACCAGTGCCCACCAGCGCCACCTACCAGTGTCCACAGTACCACCCATCAGTGCCCACAGTGTCCCCTACCAGTGCCCACCAGCACCATCTACCAGTGCCCACCAGCATCACCTACCAGTGCCCACAGTACCACCCATCGGTGCTCACAGTGTCCCCTACCAGTGCCCACCAGTGCCACCTATCAGTGCCCACAGTGTCACCTATAAATGTCAGCAATCAGTGCCTCATCACCAGTGCTGCCTATCAATATCACCTACCAGTGCCCATCACTGCCACCTATCAGTGCCCATCAGTGCCACCTATCAGTGCCCACCAGCGCCACCTACCAGTGCCCACCAGCGCCACCTACCAGTGCCCACAGTACCACCCATCAGTGCCAACAGTGTCCCCTACCAGTGCCCACCAGCGCCATCTACCAGTGCCCACCAGCATCACCTACCAGTGCCCACAGTACCACTCATCAGTGCTCACAGTGCCCTCTACCAGTGCCCAGCAGCGCCACCTATCAGTGCCCACAGTGTCACCTATGTCAGCAATCAGTGCCTCATCACCAGTGCTGCCTATCAATATCACCTATCAGTGCCCATCAGTGCCACCTACCAGTGCCCATCAGTGACATCAGTGCCACCCATCAGGACCCATCAGTGCCGTCTTCGTGCCCATCAGTGTCACCTTATCTGTGCCTATCAGTGCAGCCCATCAGTGCCCATCAGTGCATCCTCATCAGCGAATATCAATGAAAAAGAAAAATTACCCGCTTGCAAAATTTTATAACAAACTATGAAACATGTTTTTAGTTTGTTTTTTTTCAAAAATTTCTGTCTTTTTTTTGTTTGTTTAGCAAAAAATAAAACCCCCAGTAGTGATTAAATATCACCAAAAGAAATCTCCATTTGTGTGGAAAAATGATAAAAATGTTATTTGAGTACAGTCGCAGCATGACCGCGCAATTGTCATTCAAAGTATGACAGCGCTGAAAGTTAAAAATTGGTCTGGGCAGGAGGGGGGTTTAAGCGCTCGGTAAGCAAGAGGTTAACATCAAAATAATGACGTACATTTACAGTTAGGCAATCGGCAAGTGGTTTAGGGGTTCTGCTTTTAGAAAATATCTAATATTTGGGGGGGGGGGGTTATGCAATCTTTAGGCCTTAAATTTTTTTTAAACATACGTGCAAAAATAAAAAAATTAAAAATGCAAAAACTGCCCTGGCAGTGAAAGGGTTAAATAATACAGCAATGTCCAGAAACAGACAGCAAGCCGACTTCCCAAATATAATGTGACACTTTTTTTTTTTTCCCCCCAGATTTTTTGCAAATGCTCCTTTTAATTGGAAAACCTGGCGAGCCACTTCTGCTTCCGTCGGCATCTGCCAAGCGTGGGCATCCATTATCCACGGCGCGCATTATCATCCTGGTAGCGCGGGTCACTTTACAATGCTTTTCTTAACGCGCCTCCCTCCCGGATATTAAGACAAAAACCCAAACAGTGTAATTAGCGGGGGCTCAGGACCCGGTCTTCATTTCCGCGCCTCATTGCGAGGCAATTACCAAAACCGCAGAGAGTCCGGGGGAAGGCGAGCGCGCCAATTACTGTCCCCTTTTAAAAAAAAAATAAAAATTTCGATCAGGGCTTTGTGAAGACGCGACTTGACAGGCCGCAGCCACAGAAGAAAGAGGGACGCTAAAGTTGTTTTTAATTACATTTGGTATGCTAATTTCTGATGGAAAATAAATATCTGCTGGGAGCAACCGCGCTTCATTTCACGCTGGCTGCTCCGGCGCGGTTATCAGGCGTTTCAAACAACCGTCTGTCACCGGTCGCTCTCTCTCCCTTCTCCCCGACGTCAGGCGCATTAACCCCTTCAGTGATCCAGGCACACGCGCCGGTGAAAGGTGCTCGTAGCTAGTAGTTGTTGTATTTCTTTTTATTACGGTGTCACCGGCACCTGGGGCCATAGAGCGCAATTCCTGGCAGACGCCGTTTGTCTCGCTGTCAGGACTCTGTTTTACCTTTTCACATTTTGTTTTAACAGGCGGCTGTTTCCACCAAGTCAGGTCCAATGCAAAATGTTCATGTTTGGCTGCAGAAAAATATTGTTGGCTGAGTGACCTTTGCCTTGTTATCCTTTCCTTTTATCCCTACACCTTCCAGATGCTGGAGAATGTCAGTTAAAACACTTATTAATTCAATTCAATTCTATTCTATTCTACATACAAATTAAGTTTTCTGCAGGTAGCCTATAGTGGGTGGAGCCTGCTAGGTCCTCCCACAGCTCTGCTCTCCTGACTTGTGCAGGGTGACTGGTCTTGTCTCCGCCCCCTCCTGTAGTTTTCTGCAGGCAGCCTGTAGTGGGTGGAGCCTGCTGGGCCCCTCCCTCAGCTCTGCTCTCTCGACTTGTGCAGGGTGGCTGGTCTTGTCTCCGCCCCCTCCTGTAGTTTTCTGCAGACAGCCTGTAGTGGGTGGAGCCTGCTGAGCCCCTCCCTCAGCTCTGCTCTCCCACCTTGTGCAGGGTGGCTGGTCTTGTCTCCATCCCCTCCTTTAGTTTTCTGCAGGCAGCCTGTAGTGGGTGGAGCCTGCAGGGCCCTCCCACAGCTCTGCTCTCTTGACTTGTGTAGGGTGGCTGGCCTTGTCTCCGCCCCCTCCTTTAGTTTTCTGCAGGCAGCCTGTAGTGGGTGGAGCCTGCTGGGCCCCTCCCTCAGCTCTGCTCTCCCGCCTTGTGCAGGGTGGCTGGTCTTGTCTCCGCCCTCTCCTGTAGTTTTCTGCAGGCAGCCTGTAGTGGGTGGAGCCTGCTGGGCCCCTCCCTCAGCTCTGCTCTCCCGCCTTGTGCAGGGTGGCTGGTCTTGTCTCCGCCCTCTCCTGTAGTTTTCTGCAGGCAGCCTGTAGTGGGTGGAGCCTGCTGGGCCCCTCCCTCAGCTCTGCTCTCCCGCCTTGTGCAGGGTGGCTGGTCTTGTCTCCGCCCCCTCCTGTAGTTTTCTGCAGGCAGCCTGTAGTGGGTGGAGCCTGCTATGCCCTCCCACAGCTCTGCTCTCCCGCCTTGTGCAGGGTGGCTGGTCTTGGCTCCGCCCCCTCCTGTAGTTTTCTGCAGGCAGCCCGTAGTGGGTGGAGCCTGCTAGGTCCTCCCACAGCTCTGCTCTCCCACCTTGTGCAGGGTGGCTGGTCTTGTCTCCGCCCCCTCCTGTAGTTTTCTGCAGACAGCCTGTAGTGGGTGGAGCCTGCTGAGCCCCTCCCACAGCTCTGCTCTCCCGCCTTGTGCAGGGTGACTGGTCTTGTCTCCGCCCCCTCCTGTAGTTTTTTGCTGGCAGCATGTAGTGGGTGGAGCCTGCTGGGCCCCTCCCCAAAAAAGCATTGCAAAATTATTTTCAAATTAATTTGTTTTGTTTTTTTATTTTAAAAAAATGAACAAACAAATAAAAATGAAAAAAGGTAAAATAATAATATTTAGAAAAATAAATTCAGCAGGAAAATAATAGTCAATGTCCTGTCTGAACACTATTTATAACCAATGCCACTTTGTATTTCTCTATCTCCTATAAGATTACTGTTTATAAGCAATATTACTTTGTATCTCTATCTATCTACTGTCTGATCAAGGTTTACAATGTTACTTTGTGTACCTCTAGCTCCCATCTGAAAAATGTTTATAAGCAATGTTACTTTGTATCTCTCTATCGCCCGCCTGATCAATGTTTATAAACAATGTTACTTTGTATCTCTCTATCGCCCGCCTGATCAATGTTTATAAACAATGTTACTTTGTATCTCTCTATCTCCCATCTGATCAATGTTTATAAATAATGTTACTTTGTATCTCTCTATCTTCTGTCTGATCAATGTTTATAAATAATGTTACTTTGTATCTCTCTATCTCCCATCTGATCAATGTTTATAAGCAATGTTACTTTGTATCTCTCTATCGCCCGCCTGATCAATGTTTATAAATAATGTTACTTTGTATCTCTCTATCGCCCGCCTGATCAATGTTTATAAACAATGTTACTTTGTATCTCTCTATCTCCCATCTGATCAATGTTTATAAGCAATGTTACTTTGTATATCTCTAGTTACCATCTGAACAATGTGTATAAACAAAGTTGCCAGCAAGTACAAGGGAGGGAACATCAGAAGGAGAGGATATACTACACACGCCCTACCTACTTGTTATGATCCGGTCAGTGCCCACACCTGGTTAAGAAACCTCCAACTATTTCATCCATTCCAGTGTTTCTTGTAGCCTTGTAGAGTCTGGGCTCTCCATAGAGACGTGTTATGTGGATGAGCTCTGATTTCCCGGGCTCCCTGGCTGTCATCAAGCTGTTTTTGTTTGATCACAGCCAGGAAAGTAGCATTTTCAAAAGGACAATTCAACAATGGCAATGAAAGGATTTATTTTAGTAAATGCTTAAAATGGGGTACAGGTTCACTTTAAATTGTGTCTTTTATTAACAATAATATATATAAAAAAAAAAATGGTCCCTGTAATAACCGTCTAACATTGCAGCACATTTCACCGTCTCACCGTCTAAGTGGCGTCCTTTACCTTGTTCGGGGGTTTTATTAATTCTGATAGCATCATGGCTTCCACTGCCAATTTCCTCTCCATACGAGGGCCGGGGACTTCCTCCGACGTTAATCACAACCAGCGCCTGTTCCATTTTATTTCCTCCTCCTGACCCCAGTGACCCCGAACCCTCTATAAGAAAATGAAATTGATGTCATGATACGTCCGGTGAATATTAGCGCCATGTATCAGGCGGAATCTTCTGTGCTACCAAACCGCCAAACTCCACAACCAGCAACTTGTGTCCTTGAAGAGCGATACGATTCACGAGCTTATTAAATCTTTTTTTTTTAAAAAGAGACCCTGTCACCAGACCATTAGTTTCTACATTTATCTTCCCATAGGGGTTATATGTGCGTTTACCATATTTTAAATTTGACCTCCCGTCTTCCCTTCCATCTTGCACAGTTGTAGCGGCTCCTGTCCTGCAATGAAATAGCTTACTCTGATTTCACTGCACACTGCGAGCTTCTCACCATGTGCATTAGAAGCTGCAGCAAGTCAGATAGAGCCCATCTAATTTCCTGGCTGGAGGACGTCCATTGGCATCTTGATCAGGGGTCTCCAAACGTTCTAAACTTTACTGTTTACTGTTCTTCAAGGCTTAAGGGGGGGCCGGACTGTGGCCTCTGGGTGGCTAAAGGTCCAGATGTCAGTGGGAATAAACAATGCCCCATCTTTGGTGTCAGTGGGAGGAATAGTGTCCCATCATTGGTGTCATTGGGCCACATTTTTGGTGTCATTAGGCTCCATTGTTGGTGTCATTGGGATGAACCGTGTCCAATCTTTGGTGTCACTGGGAGGAATTCTGTCAGTTCAGTTTTCTGTCCTTCAGACAGGGGCCAGACAGTGTCCATTGGGGGTAGAATAGGTCCCAATGTCAGTGGGGAAAAACAATGCCCCATCTTTGGTGTCAGTGGGAGGAATAGCATTCCATCATTGGTGTCATTGGGAGGAATAGTGTCCTATCACAGGTGTCATTGGACCCCATTGTTGGTGTCATTGGGAGGAACCGTGTCCCATCTTTGGTGTCACTGGGAGGAATTCTGTCAGTTCAGCTTACTGTCCTTCAGACAGGGGCCAGACAGTGGCCATTGGGGGTAGAAAAGGGTCCCAATGGCGGTGGGGAAAAACAATGCCCCAACTTCGGTGTCAGTGGGAGGAATAGCATTCCATGGTTGGTGTCATTGAGAGGAATTGTGTCCCATCATTGGGAGGAATTGTGTCCCATCATTGGGAGGAATAGTGTCCCATCATTGGGAGGAATAGTGTCCCATCATTGGTGTCATTGGGTCCCATTGTTAGTGTCATTGGGAGGAACTGTGCCCCATCTTTGGTGTCACTGGGAGGAATTCTGTCAGTTCAGTTTACTGTCCTTTAGACTTTAGGGGGGGGGGGCAGACAATGGCCATTGAGGGTAAAAAAGGTCCCAAAGTCAGTGGGGAAAAACAATGCCCTATCTTCGGTGTCAGTGGAAGTAATTGTGCCCCATCATTGGTGTCATTAGGCCCAATTGTTAGTGTCACTGAGAGGAATTGTGCCCCATCATTGGTGTCACTGGTAGGAATTCTGCCCCTTCATTGGGGGTTAGTGTGCGGGAGGGGTGGGATATGCCCCATTGTTGGTATCAGCGGATGAAAATAATGCCCAAAGGGCCAGATAAAAGCAAGCAAAGGGCTGCATCTAGACCCTGGGCCTCAGCTTGGAGACCACTGGTGTAGAGATTTACAGGGACCTGGCGATAACAGTCTAAATTCAGTCTAAAATAAGAAAACAAAAATGATTTTATTTCTAGAGTTCCATAGGCATGCAGTGGCGGCCCGTCTATTAGGGGTGTCGGAGCACCGCCCCCTCTATCCATGGCCACCACCCCCATCCTCAATCCACGGCATGACAGGACACCGCCACCCTTTCAGGACACCGGGCGCGTGAATTACAGCGGGGGTGTTTTTTTAAGCAGCTGATTAGAGCCAGAGGCTCTAATAGGCTTCAAAATAGAGTGGGAGCCCACCCAGGTGTTACAACAAGTGAATGTATATTCGCTATTGAAACACTGATCCTCAATCCGGCCAATCAATTGGTCCCAATTGGTTGCAGAGGAGGAGGGAGGAAACGGAAGCCACCATGATGCCCGTGGAGAGCAGGGGAAGGGAAAGCCGGTGAGGCCTGGAAGAAGCGCTGCCCACCATAGAAGGGGTAAGTGCACCAGACCCATCCAACAAGGGGGGGGTGGTACTGTTTGCTGCCACACCCAAAAAAAATTACCACCGGCCTCCACTGTAGGCATGTTGATGGGAGGACCAGGGAAGGCAAAGTCTAAGCAGAATAAATACATTGATAAAATCCTCCCTGGTAGACAATGAAAAGCCCCGGGACTGTTGCTGGACGCCACCATCTTGGATGTGATGTCAGCAGCCCCAGCTAAGCTATCGTTCAAGTAACATCCTATAGTGTTCTCTCTAAAGAAGCTGGGCCAGCACAGACAACAATTAGACACTCCCAGAAGAATAGAGGGCTATGACGTGCAAGGAGAGAGGGGGCTGTGATCATCAATCGACTCTTCCTGGAGTAGTCGATTTTGTAGCAAGTTCAGGAGGCATCAACAGGCAGATTACAAATCAGTAAACTGTTCATGGAAAGGAAAGACTTCTGCAAGTAAATGCTTGATTTTCCTGTGATTTTTCCTGTTTTTTTTCTTTTATGTTGATGACAGGGTCTCTTACTCAATACATATATATACGTCGCAGTTTGCAAGTGGTTTGCTAGGATTATGGCTGAAGATAACAGCCATAACCCCGGTATTTTTTTTTTTTTTCAGGAGGTGGCTGGCTTTCTCATGAAAGCATTCCAAGGGGCTCGTTAGCCCCTGAATCGCTGCTTGCCAGTGTTTCTCGGGCTTACCATTTTTACAGTTTTCTTTCATCTTTTTCTATTAAAGGTAAAGGAAAGATTTAAGGGGTTTTTTTTGTTTTTTTTTTTTGCCCCAGATCTCTCCATAAAGGGGACCTGTCCTCCCTTATTTCTATTACAAGGGATGTTTATATCCCTGGTTTTAAGAATAAAAGTTATCCCAAAAAAAAGAAAAAATTTCAGAGTGTAAAGAACAAATGTGAAGGGGTGATGAAGGTGACCTCTAAGGAGTTGGTTACCACTCACTCTTTTTTCTGGCCATTCTTTTACTGCCCTGACTTTCCTTTTCTCCTAGGTTCTACCCTTTTTCTTCCCTTTTTTTTTCATTTCTTTCTTCCCCCTTTCTTTTTTTCTTTTCTTCCTTTTTCTCCCTCTTTCCTTTTTTCCCCTCTATTCCTCTTACTTTCCCTTTTTCTTTCTTCCTTCCCTATCACTTTTTCCATCCAACTTTTTCCTCACTTGTTTTACACTTTTTTTAAGCCTTTACACCATTATTCACTTACTCCATGCATTTGTTTTCCAGGTTGACTTTTTTTCTCTTTTCCTCCTACTTAGAGGTCACCTTCATCACCCCTTCACATTTGTTCTTTACACTCTGACCCAATCTGGGGGGCTCTCTGTGTTGGTATCGCTGTCCGGATATGCTCCCTCAGCTTCGGGCCTTGGCACTATTGGCTGGCTTTGCATTCGGGGCTGCACTGCCATTGCGCAGACACAATTGTAAGTCCATGGTCTTAGTAAAATAATGTGGGATCCATGTTTTACATTTACCCACCTGTTTTTCAAACTATTCAATATTTCAAATATTCAATAATTATAGGTGGTCACTACGGTTATGCTCCTGATGAGTGGCTATAAGGTCCCGAAGCGGCGTAGAGCTTACAACTACCGTTATATGTACACAATTATCAACTATATATGTATAGACATTCCAATTTTATTGTATTTATATTTTGCCGCCTTTTTCTAGTGACAGTTTTTTAGTGTCACATATTTATTGATTGATTACTATAATTTTATTTATCTATATTCTCATATGTTTGTAATAGAAGTCCTTGTTGGAATGCATTTTATGATGAATACAGATTATCATTATAGAGCTATGTGCCTAAATATGTAGAGCTATGTGCCTAAATATGTAGAGCTATGTGCCTAAATAAGTAAATATATCAATTTTTGTATCATTTTATTAAAAATCGCATTTCTTATCCAAGTTATACTTCTGCTCCCGTGTGCCTCATTCAAAGTCCCGCACCTGTTCTCCCTTTACTATAATATATAAGCATTAAGTGCCAGTAAACACCCCCCATCCCCCCAAAAAAAAATAAATAAATCGAGCACTAATCTGCATGCTTACCCCATAGGCATAAATTTCCCCTCCTCCCAATACAAATCCAGCCCTGCTGAAGTCCCCTTCCCAGTATGAATCCCCCCCCCCCTCCCAGCTCAATTCCTCTCATTTCCCACATGCTCTCAGCACAAATCCCCCCCCCACATAAAAAAAATTCCCCCTCCTAGTACAAATCTTCTAACCAGTGGCGACGCTAGGGGGTGGCTTTTGGGGCTATAGCCCCGAATCTGGGGCCCATAGCCCGAGTCTCTACAGTCCCCTTGGGTCTCCAAGGGGAGGGGAGGCTCTCTGGGGACCCTGATGTAAGTGGGGGGCTCTCTGGGGACCCTGATGCAAGGGGGAGGCTCTCTGGGAACCCTGATTTTAAGGGGGAGGCTCTCTGGGGACCCTAATGTAAGGGGGGGCTCTCTGGGGACCCTAATGTAAGGGGGGCTCTCTGGGGACCCTGATGTAAGTGGGTATGCACACACACACACATATATTACTGTATATACATGTGTATGCCAGCCCAAGCGTATGATTTTCTTTACTACGCTGCTATGGGTTCTAGCCCCAGATCTTTTGTAGACCTAGCAACCCCCCTGCTTCTAACCCTCAAATTTCCCCTCTGAGAACAAATCCTCTCCCCCTACTCATAATCCCCCCCCCCTTTCCAACACAAATTCTCCCTAATCCACCATCTTAGCACAACTCACCCCAATCATCCCTGCTAGCACAAATTCCCCCCCCCCCCCCAAAAAAAAAAAAATCCACTCCTACCATAAATCCCCTCCGCCCTACTATATCACCTTTTTTTAGCACAAACCCACTAACACTCCCCCTCCTAGTACAAATCTCCCCCCCCCAACAGAAAATACCCTCAAATCACTACTCTTAGCACACCTCCCCAAATGTCCCCTCCTAGAATGATTCTTATCCCCTGCCGCCCCCCAAATTCCATCTCCCAACACAAATCCCCCCACCTCACATGATACCACAGTGCACAGGGCAGCTGTCCCTCCTGCCCACCTCTTGTCCCCGCCCTGCCTATATCTCTGAATTTCTGTATGATGGTACAATATTCCATACTCTTTTTATTATTATTATGGACATAGAGGCTACATCTATTTCTCAATACAATAGAAAAGAATAGAATAGAACAGAAAATAATGGAATAGAACTGAAAAGAATAGAAAAGATTAAAATGGAATAGAATACATATAGCTGTCATCCAACATTAGAATTTTGAAAAGCATATAATAGAATAAAACAGAATAGAAAAGAATAAAGTAAAACAGAACAGAGTAAAATAGAAAATAAAAGAATGGGATAACATTGAACAGAAAATAGAATTTAAAAAAGACTACAATAGAAAGAAATTAAATAGAACATAACCATTTCCTGAAATTTAAGTTTCAAATAGAATAGAACCAGCTATTGTCCCCAATGAATGCGGATAGGAAAAGTGATGATAATTAATACTTCAAATCCATTGGAAAATTTTGAAACCGGTCGAAAACAAAGAAAGGAAAAGAAACAAAAATGAAACAAAATGAATTTAGTTAAGAATGCAACAAAATGAGGTTAGTAACTTAACAAATCGAACAATTTTTTTCGTTCTGCACACGTCTAGACACAAGCGCACACAATTTTAAAGCGCAGAATTTTTTAGGGTGTCACATTTTCTTGAAAAAGAACGGCCCTTGTTGGTGCGATCCGGAAAGCGGATCCAGAGTCCAGTCGTGTCTGACGGATGGGAGGTGAGGATGGTGGACTGGAGCGCAGCGTCGGATCTGTCATGTAATAGATGGAGGTGAGAATGGTGGGCGGGGGCCAGGGCCGTCTTTAATATTGATTGGACCCTGGGCAAAACTTTTCTTGGGGCCCCTCCATGCAGTTTCGCTCTCCACCTGCTCTGAGACATACAATAAATAGCAGCTAGACTCAGAATCAGTTTACTGAATCAGATCAGGCAGCTATTGCGATTGGTTGCCAGAGGTTACAGCGTATCATTACCGCTCACTGACTGGTTGCTAGAGGTTACAGCACACATTACGGCTCGCTGATTAGTTGCTAGAGGTTACAGCACATGATTTCTGCTTGTTGATTGGTTGCTAGAGGTTACTGTGGATGTAAACAAGCATTTCCCTGTTCTGCCTAGTGACAGGACACTGATCACAGCTCCCTGTAATCGGGAGCGGCAATCAGTGTCATGTCACACGTAGCCCCTCCCCCTCACAGATGGAATCACTCCCTAGGACACACTTAACCCCTTCAGTGCCCCCAGTGGTTAACCCCTTCACTGCCAGTCCCATTTACAAAGTAGTCAATGCATTTTCAATCGCACTGATCGCTGTGTAAATGTGAATGGTCCCAAAATAGCGCCAAAAGTGTCCGATCTGTCCGCCATAATGTCGCAGTCACGATAAAAATCGCTGATTGCCGCCATTACTAGTAAAAAAAAAATTATTAATAAAAATGCCATAAAACGATCCCCTATTTTGTAGACGCTATAACTTTTGCGCAAACCAATCAATAAATGCTTATTGCGTTTTTCTTTTACCAAAAATATGTAGAAGAATACGCATCGGCCTAAACTGAGGAAAAAAAATGTTTTTTTACATATTTTTTGAGGATTATAGCAAAAAGTAAAAAAATAATGCATTTTTTTCAAAATTGTCGCTATTTTTTTTTGTGTAGCACAAAAAATGAAAACCGCAGAGGTGATCAAATACCAAAAAAAGAAAGCTCTATTTGTAGGGGAAAAAAGGACGTCAATTTTGTTTGGGAGCCACGTCGCACGACCGCGCAATTGTCAGTTAAAGCGGCGCAGTGCCGAATCGCCAAAAGTGCTCTGGTCTTTGGCCAGCCAAATGGTCCGGGGGCTGAAGTGGTTTCTAATCCCTCATCACTCCATCCAAAACTGAAAAAAAAAAACAAGGTTTGGCTTTATATTCATTATAGTAATTTAAAGCAATCTATAAAAAAAAAAAAATCACAATTATATAATTTTACACACCAGATATGAAAATCCAGTTTAGCATTTTAATTTCCTCCTCCCTCTTCGGGAACTCGATAATTCCCAATTTAATAGGAATTCTCCTCGTTTTCGGTAAACACTCCAGGTGGAATGGCATAAAACAGGATTTCACAGATAATTCGGTCTGAGGTCAGAGGGAGGCGAGGAAAATCCCAGATGACCACCGAGCCAATGTTCTTCCCCATTATAGGAATGGATTTTCCTTTTAGAATAATTACCCGCCACATCAGGGCAGGACGGACGGGGCAGGGAATTGCTCATTAATTTTATAATGTATTTTCATGCGGATGCGGAAATCCCCCAGTGAGCGGTGTTAAGTGCCCCATACTATGGAAAGGTAACACCTGTGGGCATTTCACACACAGCCACAATTATAAACTGGAATTATCGGGTTTTTATAATTGCTGTTCGATACGCATAGCTGACACCTTGTTTAATAAACATGCCTTGTGGGGAAAGGCTGACCGTACATGGAGGTAATTATGAGAGTTTTCTTGGAATTATTACGATCGGTTATCACACCTGGTGACGATTGCTGGTGACCCTTTATTACTGGGATCAGCATATGCCTGGTAGAAGGAACGTGCGTTCCTCCATGCTTCAGCCAATCCTGGAGTTGGCTATGCAGTGCAGTGGCTGATCTGCGTTACTTTTCATATCTGGATGTCAGGCTAACAATCCATGTCGAACCTTGACCTTTTTAAAAAAAAATGGTCTGCTCATGTAATTCACCACAGAGTGTGTGATCAGAGATGAAATTATACCCCCCCCCAAAATGCAATGACAATAACCAGTTCAGCAGCTGGAGACTGGAGGAACGAGAGATACACATTTATTACAAGATCTTCTGCAGCTCATATTTACAATTAAAGTGGACATAGCCAAAAATTAAATTAACCAAATATTGCCATCTCCCAGCCCAATTGTATTTAGTGTACTCAACAGCCATTACCTAGAGCCACTCCCATCTCTCATTTCCTATTGTATTCAGTTGATCTAATTGCCATCACCTCCATCCACTGCCATCTCCCTTCTCTATTCTACACCCAACTGCCATCACCTCCATCCACTGCCATCTCCCTTCTCTATTCTACACCCAACTGCCATCACCGCCATTCACTGCCATCTCCCTTCTCTATTCTACACCCAACTGCCATCACCGCCATTCACTGCCATCACCGCCATTCACTGCCATCTCCCTTCTCTATTCTTCACCCAACTGCCATCACCACCATTCACTGCCATCACCACCATCCACTGCCATCTCCCTTCTCTATTCTACACCCAACTGCCATCACCTCTATTCACTGCCATCTCCCTTCTCTATTCTACACCCAACTGCCATCACCGCCATTCACTGCCATCACCACCATCCACTGCCATCTCCCTTCTCTATTCTACACCCAACTGCCATCACCTCTATTCACTGCCATCTTCCTTCTCTATTCTACACCCAACTGCCATCACCGCCATTCACCATCATCTCCCACCTCTATTCTACACCCAACTGCCATCACTGCCATTTACTGCTATCTTCCGTTTCAATTCTACACCCAACTGCCATCACCGCCATTCACTGTCATCTCCCTTCTCTATTCTACACCCAACTGCCATCACCGCCATTCACTGCCATCTCCCTTCTCTATTCTACACCCAACTGCCATCACTACCATTCACTGCCATCTCCCTTCTCTATTCTTCACCCAACTGCCATCACCACCATCCACTGCCATCTCCCTTCTCTATTTTACACCCAACTGCCATCACCTCTATTCACTGCCATCTTCCTTCTCTATTCTACACCCAACTGCCATCACCGCCATTCACCATCATCTCCTACCTCTATTCTACACCCAACTGCCATCACTGCCATTTACTGCTATCTTCCGTTTCAATTCTACACCCAACTGCCATCACCGCCATTCACTGTCATCTCCCTTCTCTATTCTACACCCAACTGCCATCACCGCCATTCACTGCCATCTCCCTTCTCTATTCTACACCCAACTGCCATCACTACCATTCACTGCCATCTCCCTTCTCTATTCTTCACCCAACTGCCATCACCACCATCCACTGCCATCTCCCTTCTCTATTTTACACCCAACTGCCATCACCTCTATTCACTGCCATCTTCCTTCTCTATTCTACACCCAACTGCCATCACCGCCATTCACCATCATCTCCTACCTCTATTCTACACCCAACTGCCATCACTGCCATTTACTGCTATCTTCCGTTTCAATTCTACACCCAACTGCCATCACCTCCATCCACTGCCATCTCCCTTCTCTATTCTACACCCAACTGCCATCACCGCCATTCACTGCCATCTCCCTTCTCTATTCTACACCCAACTGCCATCACTACCATTCACTGCCATCTCCCTTCTCTATTCTTCACCCAACTGCCATCACCACCATCCACTGCCATCTCCCTTCTCTATTTTACACCCAACTGCCATCACCTCTATTCACTGCCATCTTCCTTCTCTATTCTACACCCAACTGCCATCACCGCCATTCACCATCATCTCCTACCTCTATTCTACACCCAACTGCCATCACTGCCATTTACTGCTATCTTCCGTTTCAATTCTACACCCAACTGCCATCACCGCCATTCACTGTCATCTCCCTTCTCTATTCTACACCCAACTGCCATCACCGCCATTCACTGCTATATTCCGTCTCTATTCTACACCCAACTGCCATCACCATCATCTCCCTTCTATATTCTACACCCAACTGCCATCACCGCCATTCATTGTCATCTGCCTTCTCTATTCTACACCCAACTGCCATCACCTCCATCTACTGCCATCTCCCTTCTCTATTCTACACCCAACTGCCATAACCGCCATTCACTGCCATCTCCCTTCTCTATTCTACACCCAACTGCCATCACCGCCATTCACTGTCATCTCCCTTCTCTATTCTACACCCAACTGCCATCACCTCCATCTACTGTCATCTCCCTTCTCTATTCTACACCTAACTGCCATCACCGCCATTCACTGCCATCTCCCTTCTCTATTCTACACCCAACTGCCATCACCTCCATGATCCATTCACTACCATCTTCCTTCTCTATTCTACACCCAACTGCCATCACTACCATTCACTGCCATCTCCCTTCTCTATTCTACACCCAACTGCCATCACCACCATTCACTGTCATCTCCCTTCTCTATTCTACAACCAACTGTCATCACCTCCATGATCCATTCACTGCCATCTTCCTTCTCCATTCTTTACCCAACTGACATCACCTCCATTCACTGCCATCTCCCTTCCATAATAAGATAAGATAAAATACTTTATTGTCGTTGCAACAAGTCACAATGAAATTGCTTCATAAAAAAATAATAATCAACAATAACACTACGTGCAAAATTAGTTAATTTTTCTTTGTTATCTCCATCCACTGTCATCTTCCTTCCATAATGTATCTAGTATACCCAACTTCCATCACCTTCATCCACTGCCTATCCCATTCCTATTATATCTATTATACCCAACTGCCATTACCTCCATCCACTGCCATCTTCCTTCCATAATGTATCTAGTATGCCCAACTGCCATCACCTCCATCCACTGCCATCTCCTTTTCCTATTATATCTATTATACCCAACTTCCATTACCTCCATCCACTTCCATCGCCCTTCCAGATTGTATCTTGTATACCCTGCTGCCATTATTTCTGTTCACTGCCATCTACCTTTCATATTGTATCTAGCATACCCAACTGGCATCACCTCCATCCACTGCCATCTTCCTTTTCTATTTTATCAAGTACATCCAACTGCCATCTCCTCCTGCCACTGCTATCTCACTTCTCTATTGTATCCAGTTTACCTAACTGTGGTCTCCTCCATCCATTGCCATCACCCTTTCCCATTATATCTAGTTTACCCAGCTGCTCTTATCTCCATTCACTGCCACCTGCCTTACCTATTGTATGTAGTGTACCTAACTGCCATCACCTCCGTCTTCTGCCATCTCTCTTCTATTTTGTATCCAGTGTACCCAACTATTCTCACCTTTATCCAATGCCATTCCAATCATATCCAATTTATCCAATCCCTTCCCTATCATATCCAGTGTACCCAACAGCAATCACCTCTAGGCCCTGCCATCTGTTATTGTATGTACTGTAACCAACTGACATCACCTCCATCCACTGCCATTCCCCTTCCCTATTGTATCTGGTGTACCCAACTGTCAACACCTCCTGGCACTGCCATCTGCTTTCCCTGCTGTATCTACTATAGCCATCTGTCATTTTCATCCACTACCATCTTCCTTCCCCACTCTCATCATCTCTATTCACTGCCATATTCTTTCTGTATTGTATCTAGTGTACATCTAGTGTACAAAGTGCCATCAACTCAATCCAACACACTCTCCCTTCTGTTTTGTAACAAGCTTACACAGCTGCAATCTCCCTCATCCACTGCCATCTCCTTTCCATATTATTTCCACTCATTTTTCAGAATTAGTCACATTGAAGCGTGCACCGCTAGTGAATTAGGGTTTGGATATGCCACTTAGGCAATTAGGTCATCAGCTCGGCCCGTTCGCTCCTGGGATATCTATGTCATCGATCCCAGGAGTCTTCGGGCAACCTTATAACAACATAGCGCATCTCGCAGTGTCATTACTGCGCGGGTGCGAGATCCGGAGGTGCATGCTGGGTAACCAACTGCACGAAATCTAGGAAATAAAGCCGGGCCGGCTTTACCTGCCCACACACTCCAAGGCCGTAGCTGGAATTTGAGGGGGACAAAAAGAGAACCTAGCAGTTTGTAAGCAGTTACAATGTGTATATGGACAGCAATATCCATTATGCTTATGATGGATTAAAACAATCTCTGTAATGTTATTAGTGCAATTAGGCTAAAACTCTGCTTTAACTGGCATTAACTCTATCAACTGTAATCTCCCTTTTATTTTATGAGTGTAACCAACTGCCATCATTTCCATTTACTGCCATTCCCCTTCCCTATCATGCCCAGTGTACCCAACTGTCATCAATTCCAGTCACTGCCATCTCCCTTCCCTAGTATATCCAACTGCCATTGTCTGTGGCTCATATTTAGAATCTAAACATGTAAGTGGACCTAGCCAAATATTAGATTAACCAAACATTGCCATCACCCTACCCTATTGTATTTAGTGTACCCGACAGCCATTGCCCAGAGCCACTCCCATCTCCCTTTCCTATTGCATCTATTGTACCCAATTACCATCACCTCCATCCACTGCCATCTCCCTTTCTTATTGTATCTAGAGTACCCAACTGCCATCACCTCCATCCACTGCCATCTTCTATCGCTATTGTAGCCAGTGTACCCAGCTGTTACCACCTCCATCCACCACCCTCTCCCTACCCTAATTTGTCTAGTGCACCCAACTGCAATCACCTCCATCCACTGCCGTCTTCTATTCCTATTGTTTCCAGTGTTCCCAACATTACCACCTCCACCCACTGCCCTCTCTGTTCCCTACTTTGTCTAGTGTACCCAACTACCATCATCTCCATCCATTTCCATCTTCTATTCCTATTGTTGCCAGTTTTCCCAATTGTTACCACCTCCATCAACTGCCAAAATCCACTGCCACTGCTTCCCTACTTTGTCCAGTGTACCCAACTACCATCATCCCCATCCATTGCCATCTTCTATTCCTATTGTTGCCAGTGTTCCCAACTATTACCACCTCCATCCACTGCCCTCTCCCTTCCCTACTTTGTCTAGTGCACCCAACTGCCATCACCTCCGTCCATTTCCATCTTCTATTCCTATTGTTTCTAGTGTTCCCACTAGTTGGAGCCCCTGTTTCTACAGACTGAAAACAGGTGGAAGGGTGTTGTTTGTTCTACCCTTCTCCTCTCTATTACTCTCCCCCTTTAATTATCTGGATACTTACGGTGTATCTCCTTCCTCCCCTGGTGAACCATATGAGTTTATATTCATATCTATATATTTTTTACGCCATCAGGTATGTCTTTTATATACTATCACCTATTTTAATGTTCAATTTGGCTGCTCTTTGCATAGTAACTTGGATTAACATGCTGATTATTGCAGCCGGTCGCTGGTATTAGTAAGAAACTGCCTCCTGCTTTACACAGTGATTCCTGGGTGATCATCTGGGAGCTCTCCATGTGGAGATATTTTCTATGCTGACAAGGTAGCTTTTTGTATCTGATGTGCGTATGTCCTCTGGATATAGCAATGTTTGAAAGGTTTTTTTTATCATATGTTATTGTAATATAATGTCTGATGGATTTATTTTATCTTTGATAGTGAAACCTGTTCCTTCCAACTACCCCCCCCCCCAAGTGTGTCCTGACAAAGCAAAACAGCGAAACGCGTTGACGCGCAGGGGCTCACTGCCGTTTATTTGGTGTCAACTCTCTTGTTTGCACTAGATACTCATTACTATCATATGCCTATCGTATGTTTTTAATTCTTTTTTACTTGACCTGTTTAATATGACTTATTGTTAATAAAATATATTTTTGTACTTTATCATTGTCCATCTTGCCTGTAAAGTCAGAATTAGGGCCCTGTGGCCCTTGACTTTTTCTCTCCTCCAATCAAGTTTATACGGATGTGGCTTTAGGAGTGTTATTTCAATTTTTAGTGTTCCCAACTGTTACCACCTCCATCCACTGCCATCTCCCTTCCCTACTTTGTTTAGTGCCCCAACTTCCATTACCTCCTTCCACAGCCATCTCTCGTACCTACAATATGACATACATGACATGGGTTCAGATACTGCCATCTTCTCTACTATGCCTAGTGTTCCTCTAGTTGTCATATTGTAAGCCATGGTTGAGCAGAGCTCTCTTATATGTCATATATATTGTGTCTTTTATTGTTTGCAGTTTTTCAAATATAATATTGTAAAGTCCCTTGGTAATAAAATGCTGACGTGTTTTTACTATATTTTCCATCCCTGGTGTTTCCTGCTAGTTATCCACTATAACTGGGATAATATACACTCACCGTCCACTTTATTAGGTACACCTTGCTAGTACCAGGATGGACCCCCTTTTGCCTTCATTCTTCGTGGCATAGATTCAACAACAACAAGGTGTTGGAAGTGTTCTTCAGAGATTTTGGTCCATAGTGACATGATAACATCACACAGTTGCTGCAATTTTGTCATTTCCCCCGTTCCACCACAACTTAAAGGTGCTCTATTGGATGAATAAAGGAAATAAATCAGCGCGTGTATGCAAATGAGCAGCTGAACACCAGGGTCAATCAATCAAATCAATATGTAAAATTTAAGGTGCAGCGCTAAGTAAAAACTAATCATCAGGGAATAAAATACAGAATGCAACTCAATGAGAGGATAACAATAAGATATGAAATGTCCTTGAAAACAATGATGTAAAAAATTCAAAGAGCAATAACAAAGTCCAAAGACTCCTGTGAGGTTCCACCAAACAAACATGATGTCATGCCGGTATAAGGCCCCATTCACACTAGCGCGTTTTTTGATGCATTTTGCATTTTTGGAAAGGGTCAGGGACTTTTTTTCATGCAAAATGCAGCGTTTTGCATGTCAGGCTCGATTCACACCTATGCATGTTGCTTTTGAGCGTTTTTGGAGGTTTTTTTTTCATGCTTGCCACGTTTTTGAGCAGCGTTTTTGTAGCGTTTTTGCGGCGTTTTTGCCGCGATTTTCGTTTTGCGTTTTTTTTTTTTTTTTTACAGTTTTTTTTTACAGTCTAAAAAAAAAATTAAAAAAAAAAAAACGGCAAATACGCATCAAAAACGCTGCAAAAACGCTGCACTTGCGTTTTTGATGCTTGTCCATTGAATTCTATTACATGCAAAACGCTGCATTTTGCATGAAAAAAAGTCCCTGACCCTTTCCAAAAATGCAGAGAAACAAAAAGGCATTGATGTGAACATGTTCCATAGGAACCCATGTTAAAAAATTCCCGTGCATTTCTGCAAAATGCAAAATGCATCAAAAAACGCGCTAGTGTGAATGGAGCCTAATAGAATTCAATGGACAAGCATCAAAAACGCAAGTGCACCGTTTTTGCAGCGTTTTTGATGCGTTTTTGCCGTTTTTTTTTTTTTTTTTTTTTTTTTTTTTTTTTTTAGACTGTAAAAAAAAACTGTAAAAAAAAAAGAAAAAAAACGCAAAACGCAAATCGCGGCAAAAACGCAGCAAAAACGCCGCAAAAACGCTGCTCAAAAACGTGGCAAGCATGAAAAAAAAAACCTCCAAAAATGCCCAAAAGCAACATGCATAGGTGTGAATCGAGCCTAAGTGACTGATGTGCCCTTCAACGATATATAGAGTAGCCTCTCACCTGATGACCAGGACCCTTTAATTACAGAGGGTCACATAGGCATTCCCATATGGGTCATATAGATGGATAACAATCCGAATAGGTGGTCAGGAACTCCGTCACGTACCAGGTGGATAAGATTCAAGATAATCCCAATGGCATATAAAACACAGAAGAGGAACAACAGAATAGTGCTCTCCGTTTGCCAAAAATTTATTAAGAGAAGATAACATTTACACTTACATAGCAGGCACTTCTCAAGTGCCAGTAAACTGCAGTGGACGATAATGTGTGCACACAGACAAGGATGGAGCATGCGCGGTGGCCGCGGGTTCTATTGGATGAGATGTGGTGAGTGTGGAGGCCATTGGAGTACAGTGACCTCATTGTCCAGTGGTGAGATGATTGGACCTTTGTGACATGGTGCATTATCCTGCTGGAAGGAGCCATCAGAAGATGTGGACACTGTAGTCATAAAGGGATGGACATGGTCAGCAACAATACTCAGGTAGGACGTGGTGATTAAACCATGCTCAATTGGTACTAAGGAGCCCAAAGTGTGCCAAGAAAATATCCCCCCCCCCACCATTACACCCCCACCACCAGCCTGAACTGGTGATACAAGGCAGGATGGATCCATGCGCCAATTTCTGACCCCACCATCTGAATTTCGCAGCTGAAATCCAGACTCATCAGACCAGGCAACATTTTTCCAATCTTCTATAGTCCAATTTTGGTGATCCTGTGCCAATTGTAGCCTCAGTTTCCTGTTCTTAACGGACAGGAGTGGCACCCGGTGTGGTCTTCTGCTGCTGTACCCCATCTGCTTCAAGGTTCGATTCAGAGATGGTATTCTGCATACCTTGGGTGTAACGAGTGGTTATTTGAGTCACTGTTGTCTTTCTATCATCTCCAAGCAGTCTGCCCATTCTCCTCTGACCTCAACAAGGAATTTTCCTCCACACAACTGCCGCCCACTGGATATTTTCTCTTTTTCCCACCATTCTCTGTAAACCCGAGAGATGGTTGTGCGTAAAAAAAAAATCACAGTACATCAGCCGTTTTTGAAATACTCAGACCAGCCTGTCTGGCACCAACAACCATGCCACGTTCAAAGTCACTTAAATCCCCTTTCTTCCCCATTCTGATGCTTGGTTTGAACTTCAGCAAGTCGTCTTCACCACGTCTAGACGCCTAAATGCATGGAGTTGCTGTCATGTGATTGGCTGATTAGCAATTTGTGTTACCAGGCAATTGAACCTAATACCTAGTACCTAATAAAGTGGCCGGTGAGTGTACGTTGACTATGGTGCTGGTCTATCACCGTCTCAGTGCCATGCTTAGAAGCTGAGTCCAATGAGAATTGAAAATTACGGTCACATGGCTAAAATAACGATCGAATCCTTATGCTTTGTGATTGAAGCCCAATGCAGATTGACATCTATCTCGGCTCATACTTCTTCTCTGCATTGTGACCAGGATGAGGATGGGAGGGGTAAAAGGGGTATTAGGAGCCTGTGTGCTTCTAATACATAGATCCGGCAGTGACATTTATTGATGATTGGAGTCTTGGCTGAAATTCACATATAATCAATAACTCTTAATGACCATTACGGATGAACAATTCTAATGCAATCACCGCGCTCGCTGCATTATCCGCGACATTTTCAGCTGCGAGGAGAGACCGGCGCGCTCACGGCGGATACATATCGCAGGCAGGAAAAATGTGCCCAATAATTTATGTGCCTGTAACTGAATCTTTATACACTTCTGATGAAATGAATATTTAAATTGAGTAATTATTCATTTTAATTGACTTTCCTGCTGACTAAAGTAGTTTCGCTTTCATTATTAATACCGTACAGCAGAAAAATAACGCAGACAGATTTAGTCATGCATTCGTTAGAGCTCAGATTTCTCCACCGCGGATATTAATTAGGGAGCCCGGGGTGTAATGGTTACAAATAATCGCGGATCTCTGGCTGCCGTTTTGGGTTACTTGGGGGAAATGTATTGAGTTGGGAGGGGGGAGCCCCAAAATATGGCGATGAGATGCTGAAATGCCGCGGGATGTTTTGGGGGGGAATAGGGGGCTTTGCTGGCACCATTCTATGGGGCACTATTCCTGCCACTGATACCAATGATGGGGCACTATTCCTGCCACTGATACCAATGATGGGGCACCATTCCTCCCACTGATACCAATTATGGGACACTATTCCTCCCACTGATACCAATGATGGGACACTATTCCTCCCACTGACACCAATGATGGGGCACTATTCCTCCCACTGATACCAATGATGGGACACTATTCCTCCCACTGACACCAATGATGAGACACTATTCCTCCCACTGATACCAATGATGGGGCACTATTCCTCCCACTGATACCAATTATGGGGCACCATTCCTCCCACTGATACCAATGATGGGACACTATTCCTCCCACTGATACCAATGATGGGGCACTATTCCTCCCACTGATACCAATGATGGGGCACTATTCCTCCCACTGATACCAATGATGGGGCACTATTCCTCCCACTGACACCAATGATGAGACACTATTCCTCCCACAGACACCAACGACAGGGCGCTATTCCTTTCCGGAATACCAAAGATGCAATGTTTACCCCCACTGACGCCAGGACAATTTTTACTCCCAAAGGCCACAACCCGGCCCCCCTTAAAGTCTGAAGGACAGTAAACTGGTCCTTTATTTACAAAGTTTGGAGACCCCTGGACTAGAATCTAGCTCAATGGATTTGGCCTTCCCCACCCAACACACCAGGAGTGCCCCTTTCACATCAGAGCTCCCATCAGATTCCCCCTTATATAAGAGACCCCTTTAGAGTCCCCTCGTACCACAGTTGTCTCCATCAGAGTACTCTCTTACATCAGAGTCCCTCCTTACTTTAAAAGCCCCCCCCCCTATTCATACCAGGAGTCCCCCCTTGACATTTGGAGCCCCTCTTACATCAGAGACCCCTTTAGAGTCTCCTCTTAAATCAGCTGTCTCCATCAGAGTCATCCCTCACATAAGGGCCCCCCGTTCACATCAGGAGTCCCCCATTCTCATCAGGAGCCCCCCTTAACATTAGAGCTCCCATCAGATTCCACCCTTATATCAGAGACCCCTTTAGAGTCTCCTCGTACCACAGCTGTCTCCATCAGAGTACTCTCTTACATCAAAGTCCCTCCTTACTTTAAAAGCCCCCCCCCCCCCTTCGCATCAGGAGCCCCCCTTCACATCAGTGGTCCACCTTAGCTCCCATCTGATTCCCCCTTTCATCAGAGACCTCTTTAGAGTCCTCGTTTACATCAGCTGTCTTCATCAGAGTCCCCCACTTACATCAAAAGTCCCCCCCTTCACATCAGGAGCCCCCACAAGATCTCCCCCTCACAGACACCTCTTTAGAGTCCCTTCCTTACTTCAGTTGTCATCAGAGTCCCCACATATATTAAAAGCCCCCCCCCCCCTTCACACCAGGAGTCCCACCTACACATTTGGATCCCCTCTTAACATCAGAGTTCCCATCAGATTCCCCTCTTACATCAGAGACACCTTTACATCAGCTGTCTCCATCCCTTACATAAGAGCCCCCCCCCCCTTACATCAGGAGTTCCCCCTTCACATCAAGAGCCCTCCCTTTACATAAGAGTCCCCATCAGATTTCCCCCCTTACATCAGACACCCCTTCAGAGTCTTTTCTTCATTAACTGTTTCCATCAGAGTCATCCCTTATATAAGAACCCCCCTTCACACCAGGAGCCCCCCTTAACATAAAAGTCCCCATCAGGTTTTCCACTTACATCAGACACACCTTTAGAGTCCCCTTCTTACATCAGCTGTCTTCATCAGAGTCCCCTCTTACAACAAAAGATCCCCCCTTCACTTCAGGAGCCCCCCTTAACATCAGAGACCCCTTTAAAGTCTTCTCTTACATCAGCTGTCTCCATAAGAGTCCCCCTTTACGTATCAGGAGCCCTTCCCCCTTTCCTTAACATAAGAGTCCCCCTTTACATATCAGGAGCCCCCCTTCCCTTAACATAAGAGTCCCCCTTTACGTATCAGGAGCCCCCCTTCCCTTAACATAAGAGTCCCCCTTTACATATCAGGAGCCCCCCTTCCCTTAACATAAGAGTCCCCCTTTACATATCAGGATCCCCCCCTTCCCTTAACATAAGAGTCCCCCTTTACATATCAGGAGCCCCCCTTCCCTTAACATAAGAGTCCCCCTTTACATATTAGGAGCCCCCCCCCCCCGCCCCTAAGCTTAACCACTTTCACCCTCTTCCTGCCCAGGCCAATTTTCAGTAAACTTGAATGACAATTGCGCGGTCATGCAACACTGTACACAAATGAAATTTTTAGAATTTTTTCCCTACAAACAGAGCTTTATTTTGGTGGTATTTGATCATCTTCGCGTTTTTTATTTCTTGCGCTATAAACAAAAGAAGAGCGACAAGTTTGAAAAAAAAACACAATATTTTTTACTTGTTGCTATAATAAATATCCCAATTTTTTTTTTTTTTAAAAACAATTTTTTTCCTCAGTTTAGGCTGATATGTATTCTTCTACATATTTTTGGTAAAAAATAAATAAATCGCAATAAGCGTATATTGATTGGTTTGCGCAAAAGCTATAGCATCTACAAAATAAGGGATAGATGGTATTTTTATTATTTATTTACTTTTTACTAGTAATGGCGGCGATCCGCAATTTTTATTGGGACTGCAACATTGCGACGGACACTTTTGACATTATTTTGGGACCATTGTCATTTATACAGCGATCAGTGCTATAAAAACGCACTGATTACTGTATAACTGTCACTGGCAGGGAAGGGGTTAACACTATGGGGGCGATCAAGGGGTTAAGTGTGTCCTAGGGAGTGATTCTATCTGTAAGGGGCGGGGACTCACATGGGGAGGAGACCGATCGTTGTTCCTCTGCACTGGGAACACGCGATCGGTCTCCTCTCCCCTGACAGGACGTGGATCTGCGTGTTTTTCGAAAAATTTGAATCGATTCGAAAACAAATAAACAAAACTAATTCCAAAAACGAATTAAACGAATGAAACAAATTTAACTAAACTAATTTATGTAAATAACGTTTACACGCACAGATCCACGTCCCTGTTCTGTATTACCGGCAATCGCCGGTGACCGGCGGACTTTGCGGCTCCCGAGACGCGAGCGCCCCCTAGACGGCCGGGAAGCTGAGGACGTCACATGACGCCCGCCCCCAGGGTGGGAGATCCCTCCTGCGGACGTCATTTGACTATGGGCGGGGAAGGAAGTGGTTAACGTAAGAGTCCCCATCAGGGACCCCTTTGCATCGGAGACCCCTTTGAAGTCTCCTCTTACATCAGCTGTTTCCATCAGAGTCCATTGCAACATTGCCATAACCTCCACCAGGGGACCATGTGACAGGGGTGACAACGCAGCAGCACAATTGGGAGACAAGGGCTGAGGGTTGTCACCCTGTAACAGGAAGTGCCTAAAAAAAAAAAAAAATCATCATGGCAGGATCACCAGGGATTATTTTAAAAAAAGCTGCAGATTTAGAACAATGGAATATGCTTATAGGAGAATTTAGTAATTGGTTTTGGATCTACTACAACGCTGTCCCATGAAATCATAGGGGTGAGATCTTAATTACAAACGCCACCAGGTGAGGAGGGCTCAGCCCAGATGAGATCATCCTTTAACACTCTGCTTTCCTGCCAGTAACCGGCGGCACTAATGAGCATCCCTGGAGGAGCAATCTGCGGTGCCGGGGTCACCGACCAGGATGGACAGATCTTCTCCTCCCCCCCTCCCCCCGCAGAGTGAGATTTATGAAGCCGGACGTTCCAATATATCCTAATAACCCAGAATGAGCCTCAGCGCTCCCCCCGGGTACGCGGTAGTTAAGCGCAGAGGAGCCGCGGCACAAAGCTCTGAACGCCATATAAAAGGGAAAGGCATCGATTTTATTCTGTTGTTTTTTTTTTTTTTTCCTCGCAGTGTTTTGCTCTGAAAATAGGGAATTGCACAGAGGATAAAACAATCGATTAAATAAATCACCGCGCTCCTCTCTACATAGGCCGTTGTATTTCTGGATCAGGAAATTTAATGTTTTTTTTTTACTTTATCAATTTTATTATGATTAGCCAATAACAATCACAGGAACAAGGGCGGAATGTGGTGCTGTTGTGTATGGTCCTCGTTTATGTGATTGAAGGGAAACGTCGTGTAAAAAAAAATCATAAATGCTTTGTGCTCGGCGGTGGTGGCGACTATCTGCCGGTAAAATGTTATTCTTCCTCTATGTGGTGTCATTTATTTATCCGCCCCCCCCCCCTCCCCCATTCACGCTTATCATGACCGTAGCCAATCGAATTACACACGGCAGAAGCAGAATCACGTGTTCTTGGCACTATAGACTTTTCCATACATGCGTCTTTAAAAAAAATGTGCGAAAACGCGCGTTTTTTACGGGCTCTCCCATTATGTCGGATTCAGTTGGGGGGGGGGGTTACAGACCTTCCCTGCCAGATCATGTCCACGGACCGCCTGAATGAGAGTGCCTTATCCCCCGCCAAGTTTCCCTGGATCCACTATCCCAACTTCGGGCTAGACATGTGCGGTTTGTCCCAATTTAAAATTCAGACGAATTTTCGTTTTTCAGACATTCTGCTAAAGAGGCCTTTCTGCTAACGTTCGAACAAACCGCTGAGAGGGAAGGTTGGCCTAAAAGCCCAGTGGGCAGGACTGGTCGCCCCCTTGCTTTCTGGAGAATCGCAGAAGGCCTACTATGACCTGAAGTCGGCAGAAGCGGGAGACTATTCCTGGTGCGACTTGGTGTCACTTTGGCAGTTCGAGCATAGTGGGTCCACAGCTGGTTCTTCCAAGATGAGAGGCCCCCCAAGATCGCAGATGTTTGACCTAATTGACCTTTCGCGAAAATGGCTACAGCCGGAGTCCCTGTCTGGGCCACAAATAGTGGAACGTGTGGTCATGGACCAATTCCTGAGGTCACTACCAATTCCCTTGCAGAAGTGGGTGAGTCAAGGAGACCTCAGGTCGGACAACCTGGTGGAACTCGTTGAAAGGTATTTTGCTGCAGAGAGCCTGGTCACCACCCCTACAGCCGCACGGACTTTCCACCCAAAGCCACAATCTCCCCAGGCAACTGGTAAGACTGTTCCAGGGGAAGTGGGTGGTAAGCATGGCAAGGAGACAGGGGGGGGAGGATTTTTGGTGCCAGGACTGAAGTTTGGCATCCCAAACAAGGGAAGCCACTGCCTGTCAGCAAACCAAACTGGGGCACCATCAGGTGTTTTTGTTGCCAGGAACTGGGACATGTTGCAGCAAACTGTCCGTTGACAGATGAACCCATTCATTGTGACGTATCTATTAGAAGGCAGTCTATGTTTGCTGCTCTTTCATGTGCTGCAGCGCCAAATGTAGGAAAACACAAGTGCCAAATAACTGTTAATAATAAGCCTATTATAACCTTGCTGGACTCTGGAAGTCTAGTGACTTTGGTTAAAGATGAGATGGTTGAAACTGTGAATATTCATGCTAAAAAAGTTCCTGTGATCTGTGTACATGGGGGTACCAGGGAGTATCCTATAGCCACTGTTCACTTTAAAAGTGACTTGGGTACGGTGACCCATGCGGTCGGACTTGTGCCCCACTTGGTACACAAGGCCATCATTGGCAGGGACTTCCCTACGTTTTGGGAACTGTGGGATCATCCTAACCCAGTCGCAGTAACTGACTCAGTGGCAGAGCCAGAACGCCTTGCCAGCACTGAAAATGTGTGTTCAGGGGACTCCTCTCAGGATTCTCCAGGTTTTCCTTTCTTGGTTATGGCAGGAGAACTGGAGGAGCCTGAAGAAGTCCCGACAACCAGTGAAGGTGGACAGCCGTCTGCTGACTCTGAGGCTACATTAGAGTTTGCTGACCTTAATGTGCACAAGGAAAACTTTGGTACCGAGCAGAGAAAAGACCCTACCCTTGCCAGGGCCTGGGAAAATGTAATGGTGATTAATGATGTACCCGTTGAACCAGGGGACAGGCCTTGTTTTCCTTATTTTAGCAGCAATGAGGATTCACTGTATCATGTCTATAAAAAGAATGATGAAATTGTTGAACAGTTGGTGGTCCCTAAGCCATACAGATGGGTAGTGTTGGAACTTGCTCATGGGCACTTGCTAGGCCATTTAGGGGTTTGGAAAACCACTAAAAGGGTGTTACGCAGGTTTTACTGGCCCGGGATACAGAAAGATATTGAGAATTATTGTCAATCCTGTCCTGTGTGTTAGATGTCAGCCCCACTACAGCACGTCCGAAGTCCTGTACTGCCCTTACCCATTATTGAAGTGCCCTTTGAGAAGATTGCCATGGACCTTGTGGTTCCACTCCCCAAGTCTGCCCGGGGTCATCAGCATATCCTTGTGGATTATGCTACCCGTTACCCCAAGACAGTTCCCTTACGCACCATATCTGCTAAGAACATTTCCAAAGAGCTGTTTATGGTGTTCAGTCTTGTTGGGATCCCTAAGGAGGTCCTTACAGACCAGGGCACCCCATTTATGTCACTAATAACTAGGGAGCTGTGCAAGTTGTTTAAGGTGACGCAGTTGCGAACCTCTGTGTACCACCCTCAAACTGATGGCTTGGTGGAACGCTTCAATAAAACATTAAAGAGCATGTTAAAAAAGGTTGTTGACAAGTATGGGAAAAACTGAGACTTCCTGATTCCATACTTGATGTTTGTCATCAGGGAGGTTCCCCAGTCCTCTACGGGGTACTCTCCACTTGAGTTGCTTTATGGGAGAAACCCTAGGGGGCTCTTAGAGAGCAAAGGAAACCTGGGAGGGGGAGCAGACACCCCACAAAAGTTTCATTGAGCATATCACTCAAATGCAGGACAGGATTGCAGCAATCATGCCTATGGTAAAAGAACACCTATGGCAAGCCCAAGCAGCTCAACAGAGAATATACAACAGGGGGGCTAAGTGGCAGGGTCCCATCGAAGTAATTGAAAGAGTTGTATCAACCAGGTAAAAAGGAAGCCCGAGCAAATATACCATATAAACCTGTTAAAGCCCTTGAAAGATAGACTGGCATTGACTGCGAGGTCCCTCCCTGTAACGCCTGAGTTCCCTCTGGTCCCTGGAGGTCATGATTCTAGACACCCTGTCTTATTCCCAAAAATAGGAAGCTAGAGAGTTCCTGATAAGGAATAGAGTGAAATTTTCAGTTACCTGGCACGACTTCAACGCTTCAGCATGATATTGTTACTGAACCTGGAGTCCGTGTCAAGCTCAAACCATACCAAATTCCTGAAGCTAGAAGAAAGGACCTCAGTGATAAAGATAAAAGGATGTTGGAGCTAGATGTTATTGAGGAATCCAATAGTGACTGGTCTAGCCCCATCGTGTCGGTCCCAAAACTGGATGGCACTTGGAGGTTCTGCAACGACATCAGAAAGCTTAATGCAGTGACAACGTTTGACACGTACCCAATGCCCAGGGTAGATGAACTTATAGACCGACTTGGCAAGGCCCGCTATCTGACCACTTTTGACTTGACAAAAGGTTTTTGGCAAATACCCCTGACTGGTAGCGCCAAAGAGAAGACTGCATTTCTGACCCTGGAGGGTTCCTTTTCAATATAAAAAAAATGCCTTTTGGGTTGCAAAATGCCCCCGCAACATTTCAGAGGGCCATGGACAGGACTCTAAGACCTAATCGACGATATGCAGCAGCCTATCTAGATGACATAGTGGTACATGGCACTGACTGGGAGTCTCACTTGCCCCGTGTGTCCAGGCTGTCCTTGATTCCCTCTTCAAAGCAGGTTTTACAGCAAATCCAAAAAAATGTGCCATTATTTTAGAGGAAGCCAGGTATTTGGGCTACGCTATTGGCAGTGGTGTCATAAAACCTTAAGTAAATAAAATAGAAGCCATCCAGGAGTGGCCACGTCTTGCAAACAAGAAGCAGGTCAGGGCCTTTCTTGGGATTGCGGGGTATTATAGAAGGTTTATCCTGAATTTTGCAACTATAGCTGCCCCACTGACGGACCTTACGGAAGGGAAAGACTCCGTAATGGTCAAATGGTCCCCAGTAGCGGAGGAATCGTTCCAAGTCCTGAAGAAGGCTCTTTGTGCACAACCAGTACTGGACTTCCCCGATTTCTCCAAAGACTTTTTGGTTCAGATGGATGCAACTGATGTAGGTATCAGGGAAGTATTGTCACAGGTACACAATGGGGAAGAACACCCTGTGGTGTACCCAAGCAGAAAGCTCAATGACCATGAGAAAAAGCATGCAGTCATTGAAAAGGAATGTTTAGCCATAAAGTGGGCCGTAGACGCGCTAAGGTACTATCTGTTAGGGCGCCAGTTTGAGTTACTAATGACCATACTCCCCTGAAATGGATGGCCCAAAAGAAGGAGACTAATAGAAGGGCAAACCGGTGGTTTTTGGCTCTACAGGAATACTCCTTGATGCCCTGTCCCGTGTTCACTCCTGTTGGGTCACAGGTGTTCCAACCCTGGGGTTGAAACAGGGGGGGGGGATATGTAGCAGAACGTCCCAGAGAGAGACGGGCAAAGACCTGTTCGGGTTTTATACGTCTCCCAGGCTCCTCTCATACATGTTCAGTGATCTCTGATCCCTGGTCCAGTTCGGATCTTGGTCCTCTCTCCCCCCCCCCCCCCCAGGCCAATTTAAACTCACCTGTGACAGACAGTCAGGGCTTTCTACCTGGGAAACACAGACAACCCTGGTCTGTGAGAGCGAAAGGTTGGTAAAAAGCTGTTAACCTCTTGCTTACTTGCCACCTAAACCCCCCTCCTGCCCAGACGAAATTTTCAGTATTTAGCGCTGTCACTCTTTGAATGACAATTGCGCAGTCATACAACACTAATGGGTGGTACTGATGGGTGGCACTGATGGGCACTGATAGGTGGCACTGAAGGGCACTAATAGGTGGCACTGATAGCTGACACTGATGGGTGGCATTGATGGGCACTGATGGGTGGCAGTGATGGGCACTGATCGGCACTGGTAGGCGACACTGATAGGCAGCACTGCTATGTGGCACTGATGAGGCACTGATTGGCACCACTGGTGGGCATTGATAGGTGGCACTCGTGGGCATTGATAGGTGGCACTGATTGCTGGCACTTATGTACTGATGGGCACTGATTCGTGGCACTGTGGGCACTGATTCGTGGC
Organism: Aquarana catesbeiana; assembly: GCF_042186555.1. NCBI lineage: Eukaryota > Metazoa > Chordata > Amphibia > Anura > Ranidae > Aquarana > Aquarana catesbeiana. Next base: position 681,589,194 of record NC_133327.1, on the reverse strand, counting down.
ACTGACAGGCGGTACTGGTGGACACATATGAGGCGGTCCTCTTCAGGACCGATGTCCCTTCAACAGAAGCCTGTGATCGACTTTTTTTTCTCCTCACGCTGTCAGCGTGAGAAGAAAAAAAAAATGATTACCGATCTTCTGTTTACATCACGTGATCAGTTGTCATTGGCTGACAGCTGATCACGTGGTAAGGGGCCGGGATCGACCCACTAACTCCGATCTGTGATCAGCCGAGTCTCATTGACTCGGTGACCCCCGCGTGCGCACTCCAGGGGGAGCGCGGGGAGCGTGCAAAGGGGAGGACGTCTATTGACGGCCTCCCAGCAAAGCAGGTCCGCGCTGTAGCCGTCATTCGGCTAAAGTGCGGATCTGAAGGGGTTAAGCTGTATCTGCGGAAGCCGGCAAGCTGTAGGCTTGCTCCGCCTGGTAGTCAGGACCTTTTATGTATTGTATAGGTAGTGCCGAGACACGGCTAGGGTTTTGTTTTTTGTTTTTTCCATTTTTGTTCCTATTTGTTTTCTGGAACCCTGTGCAGAACCTGTATACAGACTTGTATATATCACCAATAAACACCGCACTTTGTCACTACCGCACTGGAGTTGGTATCGGTGCCCGAAAGACGGCTCATCCCCGGGAGCTTTGTACCCGCTACCCATCCCCCCCCCAGGTTACACCCTCCTTATAATGTTCATAAATGGAGACATATCCTTTTGTGGATCAACCCGACAATATTGATGTATCAAATTATATTCTTTGACTCTTGACTCTTTGACTCCTCTGTAACTCAAAACATGCAACCTGTAGAATTTTTTAAAACGTCGCCTATGGAGATTTTTAAGGGTAAAAGTTTGTCGCCATTCCACGAGCGGGCGCAATTTTGAAGCGTGACATGTTGGGTATCAATTTACTCGGCGTAACATTATCTTTCACAATATAAAAAAAAAATTGGGCTAACTTTACTGTTGTCTTATTTTTTTATTTAAAAAAGTGTATTTTTTTCCAAAAAAAAGGGCGCTTGTAAGACCGCTGCGCAAATACGGTGTTACAGAAAGTATTGCAACGACCGCCATTTTATTCTCTAGGGTGTTAGAAAAAAAAATGTATCATGTTTGGGGATTCTAAGTAATTTTCTAGCAAAAAAAAAAAAAAAACTGTTTTTAACTTGTAAACAACAAATCTCAGAAAGAGGCTCGGCCCTTAAGTGGATAACCACTTAAGGACCGGAAGGATTTGCCCCCTTAATGACCAGGCCATTTTTTGCTATACGGCACAGCGTTGATTTAACTGACAGTTGCGCTGTCGTGTGACGCTGTACCCAAACAAAATTGATGTCCTTTTTTTCCCACAAATAGAGCTTTCTTTTCGTAGTATTTGATCACCTCTGCGGTTTTTATTTTTTGTGCTATAAACAGAAAAAAAAGAGCAACAGTTTTGAAATAAAGAACAATATTTTTATATTGTATTTATTTATTTATTATATAAATAATTTATTATATTTATTATAATTTCTATAATAAATATCCAAAAAAAATTAATTAAAAAAACAAAATGTCTTCATCAGTTTAGGCCAATATATATTCTTCTACATATTTTTGGTAAAAAAAAAAAAAAAATCACAATAAGCGTATATTGATTGGTTTGCGCAAAAGTTATAGCGTCTACAAAATAGGAGATAGTTTTATGGCATTTTATTATTCTTTTTTTTTTTTTTTTTTTTTTTTTTTTTACTAGTAATGGCAGTGAGCAGCGATTTTTAGCGGGAATGCGACATTGAGGCGGACAGATCGGACACTTCTGACACTTTTTTTGGGACCACTGACATTTATACAGCGATTAGTGATCTAAAAATGCACTGATTACTGTATAAATGTCACTGGCAGGGAAGGGGTTAACACTAGGGGGCGATCAAGGGGTTAAGTTTTCCCTAAGGAGGTGTTTCTAACTGTGGGGGGAGGGGACTGACTGGGAGAAGAGAGAGATCGCTGTTCCTGATCACTAGGATCAGATGTTCACTCTGTACTTCCCTGTCAGGATGGGGATTTGTCTGTTTACACTGGCAGATCCCCGTTCTGCCTCTCTGTGGAGCGATCGCGGGTGGCCGGCGGAGATCGCGCCCGCCGGCCACGCACATCCACTCCCCCCGCCACGCGTGCCTGCTGTAGCTGTAAAACGGACCGATGAACAGCTATGACGATTTGTGAGAAACGAGCCGACCTGCTGCTGTATAATGACGGCGGCTGGTCGGCAATCGGTTAAAGGGGTTACAAACCTCCGAAATAAAAAGTGAAGAAAGAATATCCTTCTATAATGTGTACTTGCCTCAGTCCAAAGCACAGAACCCTGAGAGAAGGTCCTGAACACCCCCCGCCCCACCCCCTCCAGAACACAGCAGGTGACCGCCTCAGCTGTGCAAGTTTCCCTATGAGACTGTGTAGAGGAGAGAGTGTCCTTTCCCTCCACTCAGGTCTCAGATTACACCTAGCTCTTTGCTCTATGCTGTGTGACGTCACATCCCCCACCCCCCTGCCTGCTGGAGAAAAAGCCTTTGAGCTGTGTGTTTTAGGAGGCCGTGAAGGAGATAGGGCTGCAGATAAACAGGCACAACTTATGTAGGAGGATTTGTTTTGTCTCTATGTATCGCCTGAGGCCGGTCAGTTCTCCGGGTATATGAAGGGTTTATAACCACTCTAATAGTATATCCAAGTGTTTTCGTTTCTGTCCTGCTTACACAACCGGAAGTGAGAGGAGATGAGTCCTCCAGGACAGGAACGGGTGTCCCCATTGGAGACTTTCCCCTCAGTTCCTGTTCTGGTGACTGTAACATTTCTGGAATTGCCATCACTTTAAAAAGGGGGAATCAGAACCCAAAATATAAAAAAAAATAGTTATGGATACAAAATACATCTTAGTCAGCTGAGCGAACGCCTCGTCACCATTTAGCGGGGCACTTGGTACCCCCCGGCATTCACAAACGATTCCCACGCACCCCCCTCTTAGACGCTCCAGATGAACGGCCCTCGCCGCGCTTTTCCCGGTCTGTTTATATAACCGATTTAATGCTCAATAGATCAGTGAATTGCAAATTACATTTTCTTCATTTGCGTAACTCGGTGCGCCATTAAAAGGCCATTTCCCCGCACATTATTGTTCTTTTTCTTTCTAATTAAAAGCTATTTGCTGAGGAAAATGATGCCTTCCTCTTTATTACATTAAGGTCACCGCGATTACCGCCACAAATCTTCGTTTTACCGCTCCGGGCTTCAGAGAGACGGCAAAGTGCCATTGGGAGAGACAACAGCGATTTAGCGATCAGGGGGTGCAGGTGGCGGAGTTCTGGTGTCAGGGAGAGGTGTGATACGGTACAAATCCTTCCTACAGATCTTGTGGGAAATCTCCATTTTCCTTGGAAGGAAGCCACATTTACCGCGCATTCTCCACCTTATATTCATCAGAAGATTATATGATATAGTCGTGCCGGAATAAAACACTCGTCAAACAAATTATATTTTTAAAAAATCAATGCCTAGTCGATCCAGAGGAAGGCATGAACACTTTATTGTACTGATTCATTCTGATTCTGAAATGCAATCAGATATTCCTGGGATCAACATTTCTTCATATTAGTAGCTGTTTATATTTTTTCAAAATTTTAGTTTGTTTATATATTTTTAAATCCTTTTTCTTTCATTTTTTTTAAATATACTTTCATTTTTTTTATATATTTCCAATTTTTCTTTTTTATATTTTTTCCAGTTTTTCTTTTTCTTTATTTTTTTAAATGTTAGATTTTTTTCAAATTTCTCTTTTTTTTCTTTATTTTTGTTCCTTTTTCCATTTCTGTATATTATTCTTTTTTCTATTTTATTTTTCCAATTTTTTTTCCCATTTCTATATTTTTTTTTTTCTATTTTTTTCTTTTTTTATATTTTTTCCATTTTTTTTTTCTATTTTCCCACTTTTTTATATTTTTCATTTTATTTCTCCAAATTTTCTTTTTCTTCCTTTTAATGTTTTTTCTGATTTTTCTTTTTTAACAAAGTTTTTCTACTTTTTTTTTCCAATTTTCCTTTTTTGTTTTTTCCAATTTCTTTTTTTATATTGTTTCCAATTTTTTCCTTTTTTCAAAATTTTCTTTTGTATATTCTTTCCAATTTTTGTTCCATTTTTTTTAAAGTAGTTTTTCAACTTTTCAATTTTTTCCAACTTTTTTCTTTTTTATATTTTTCCAGCTTTTCTTTATTTTTTTCCATTTCTGTATATTATTCTTTTTTTTTTTTTTTTTCCAATTTTTTTCCCATTTCTATATTTTTTTTTCAATTTTTTTTTTTTATATTTTTTTTTCTATTCTCCCACTTTTTTATACTTTTCTTTTTATTTCTCCAAATTTTCTTTTTCTTCCTTTTAATGTTTTTTCCAATTTTTCTTTTTTAATATATTTTTTCTACTTTTTTTTCCAATTTTCCTTTTTTGTTTTTCCAATTTCTTTTTTTATATTGTTTCCATTTTTTTCCTTTTTTCAAAATTTTCCTTTTTATATTCTTTCCAATTTTTGTTCCATTTTTTTTTAAAGTAGTTTTTCAATTTTTCAATTTTTTCAAACTTTTTTCTTTTTTATAATTTTTCAAGTTTTTCTTTATTTTTTTTCCTTTTTCCATTTCTGTATATTATTTTTTTTTTCAATTTTATTTTTCCAATTTTTTCCCATTTATATATATATTTTTTCAATTTTTTTATTTTTTTTTTATTTTTTCCAGTTTTTTTTTCTATTTTCCCACGTTTTTTATATTTTTCTTTTTATTTCTCCAAATTTTATCTTTCTTCCTTTTAATGTTTTTTCCAATTTTTCTTTTTTAACATATTTTTTCTACTTTTTTCCAATTTTCCTTTTTTGTTTTATCCTATTTATTTTTTTATATTGTTTCCAATTTTTTCCTTTTTTCAAGATGTTCCTTTTTATATTCTTTCCAATTTTTATTCCATTTTTTTTAAAGTAGTTTTTAAATTTTTCAATTTTTTCCAACTTTTTTCTTTTTTATATTTTTTCCATTTTTCTTTTTTTCCAGTTTATTTTTTTCTTTTTTTCTTTTTCACATTCTTTTTTTATATTTTTTCCAATTTTTGCTTTTTTTTTTAAATTTTCTTATATTTTTTCAATTTTTTTCTTTTTGTTCTCTCTATTTTTGCAATTTTTCTTTTTTTATATTTTTTCCAGTTTCTTTTTTTCCACAGCTTATTTTAAAAAAAATTAAAAATGATTTTAATACATTTAAAAAAAATAATTAAAAATAATTAAAACAATATTTTTCTTTTTTTTTCTTTTTAAATAGATTTTAAACCCTCTTCTTATTAATCCCTAAAGCGCTGCGTAAACTTTTGGCGCTATATAAATCCTGTATAATAATAATAATAATAATCCCAAGATCCTACCAGTCCAGATCTCATGAACATATTTTTTTTTTAAATGTAAAAACAATTTATATATAAAAAAATTTAAATATAATTTTAATACATTTAAAAGAATAATTAAAACAATATTCTTCTCTCTTTTTAAATAGATTTGAAACCCTCTTCTTATAAATCCCCAAATCACACCTGTCCAGATCTCATGAGAAAAATGTAAAAAAAAAAAAAAATTATTAATATAAAAAAGATTTTAAAATCTTTTTTTTTTAATTGTACTGTAATGTTTTTTTCTATATTTGTACATTATATATTTTTAGTACATGAAAAAAAATGTAAATTTTTTTTTGTTTTTTATACCAAATACTGCATTCAGATCCCCATGAAGGAAAAAAATGAAAAAGGATTTTAATACATTTAAAAGAATAAATAAAGCAATAGTTTTCTTCTTCTTCTTCTTTTTTTTTTTAAAATAGATTTTAAACCCTCTCCTTAGTTATCCCAGGGTCATGCAAATCCAGATTTTATGAAAAAAAGTAAAAGAACAAGAAATAAAGATTTTAAAATATTTTTTAAAATGTACAATTTATATATATATATATAGATATATATATATATATATATATATATATATATATATATATATATATATATATATATATATATATATATTATATTTTTATTACATTAAAAAATAGTTCACACTAAATATCACATCTAGATAAAGGGGAAAAAATGAAATGTATAAAAGAATTATTTTAATATATTTAAAAAATATTTTTAACTAGGAATCAAGTACATTAATCAAAATGTAATTGAAAAAAAATCCCCATTCCCCATTAATCCCAAGGTCATGACAAGTATCTTGATGATATTTGCATTTTTTGCGTCAGCAAGCATAACATTATTCAGAATTTTAACAATCACAAACCTGTTAAAATGTTGCCGATGGGCACTGATGTCAGAGCAAACCCAATGTGATCGTATCCAAGCGCCCAATTAAACTTTGTGTTGCATTAATGCATATGCACCAAGGTCGCGCTTTAGCGTGCATTAAGTCCTGCTGTTTTAAGGTAGCCCTTTGATTTAGAATACATTGGCAATGCACATTAACCGCTTCAGCCCCCGGAAGGATTTCACCCCCTTCCCGACCAGAGCACCTTTTGCGATTCAGCACTGCGTCGCTTTAACTGACAATTGCGCGGTCGTGCGACGTTGCACCCAAACAAATTTGATGTCTTTTTTTCCCCCACAAATAGAGCTTTCTTTTGGTGGTATTTGATCACCTCTGCGGTTTTTATTTTTTGCGCTATAAACAAAAAAAGAGCGACAATTTAGAAAAAAAAAATGCATTATTTTTTACTTTTTGCTATAATAAATATCCCCCAAAAATATATAAAAAAACCTATTTTTTTCCTCAGTTTAGACCGATATGTATTCTTCTACATATTTTTGGTAAAAAAAAAAAAAAAATCGCAATAAGCGTATATTGATTGGTTTGCGCAAAAGTTATAGCGTCTACAAAATAGGGGATAGTTTTATGGCATTTTTATTATTATTATTTTTTTTTTTATTAGTAATGGCGGCGATCTGCGATTTTTATCGGGACTGCGACATTATGGTGGACACATCGGACACTTTTGACACTATTTTGGGACCATTGTCATTTATACAGCGATCAGAGCTAAAAAAAATAATGAACTGATTACTGTGTAAATGACACTGGCAGGGAAGAGGTTGACCACTAGGGGGCGGTGAAGGGGTTAAGTGTGTCCTAGGGAGTGATTCTAACTATGGGGGGAGGGGCTTCAGGTCACATGACAGCGATCACTGCTCCCGATGACAGGGAGCAGTGATCTCTGTCATGCCACAAGGCAGAACGGGGAAATGCCTTGTTTACATAGGAACTTCCCCGTTCTGAGGCTCCGTGACACGATCGCGGGAAGACCGGCGGACATTGAGTCCTGCAGGAACGGTCGCGCTGTACGCGGCAGGGTGCACGCTCGCAGGCTAGCCCCGGATCAGGTACGCCCATTTGCCCACCGCTACCATTGTGCCGATGTATATCGGCGCGCGACAGTCAGCAAGTGGTTAACGCACTAAAAACTGGACATTTTCTTTCTTTTAAACACGTGTACTGTTGTTCAGTGCATGGCGGGCGCTTTACCCACTTCTGCACTGGGTTGCCATTCCAAATGGATGCCACTGGAAAGCGTTTTTAACCCGCATCAATGCAACACAAATGTATGCCAGCTAAACCATTGTGTGGCCCTCTGGACATACAGTGGGGGGAAAATAATGATTTGATCCCCTGCAGATTTTGTAGGTTTGCCCACTTACAAAGAAATGAAGGGTCTATCATTTTTATCATAGGTGTATTTTATATGATAGAGACAGAATATCAACCAAAAACCAGAAAAAACACACGATACAAATGTTATAAATTGAGTTGCAGTTCAGTGATTAAAATAAGTATTTGATCCCCCCCCCCCCCCAAGAAAAACAGCAGCTGGTGGAGAAACCCTTGTTGGCGATCACAGAGGTCAGACGTTTCTTGTAGTTGGTGACCAGGTTTGCACACATCTCAGGAGGGATTTTGGTCCACTCTTCTTTACAGATCTTCTCTAAATCCTTAAGGTTTCTTGGTTGCCTCTTGGCAACTCGAAGTTTTAGCTCCCTCCATATATTTTTTATAGGATTAAGGTCTGGAGACTGGCTAGGCAACTCCATGACCTTAATGTGCTTCTTGAGCCACTCCTTTGTTGCCTTGGCGGTATGTTTTAAGTCATTGTCATGCTGGAAGACTCATCCATGATCCATCTTCAGTGTTCTGGCTGAGGGAAGAAGGTTCTCATTCAAGATTTTACAACACATGGCCCCCGTCCATTGGCCCCTCAATGCGGCAAAGTCGGCCTGTACCTTTAGCAGAGAAACAGCCCCAAAGCATAATGTTTCCACCTCCGTGCTTGACTGTAGGGATGGTGTTCTTAGCGTCATAGTCAACATTTTTCTTCCTCCAAAATACGGCAAGTCCCCCTTCTCAAGAAGGCACATGTACAGTCATGTCAATGAACATTTAAGGATTTGGAGAAAGTGCTGTGGTCAGAGGTGACCAAAATTGAGCTCTTTGGCATTAACTTGACTCGCCGTGTTTGGAGGAAGAAAAATGCTGACTATGACCCTAAGAACACCATCCCTACAGTCAAGCACGGAGGTGGAAACATTACGCTTTGGGGCTGTTTCTGTGCCAAAGGTCTAGGCCGACTTTGCCGCATTGAGGGTCCAATGTACGGGGCCACGTATTGTAAAATTTTGTATGAGAACCTTCTTCCCCCAGCTAGAACACTAAAGATGTGTCATGGATGGGTCTTCCAGCATGACAACGACCCAAAACACACCGCCAAGACAACAAAGGAGTAGCTCAAAAAGAAGCACATTAAGGTCATGAAGTGGCCTAGTCAGTCTCCAGACCTTAATCCTATAGAAAATTTATGGAGGGAGCTGAAACTTCGAGTTGCCAAGAGGCAGCCAAGAAACCTTAAGGATTTAGAGAAGATCTGTAAAGAAGAGTGGACCAAAATCCCTCCTGAGATGTGTGCAAACCTGGTCACCAACTACAAGAAACGTCTGACCTCTGTGATCGCCAACAAGGGTTTTGCCACAAAGTACTAAGTCATGTTTTGCTTGAGAATCAAAATACTTATTTTACTCACTGAACTACACCTTAATTTATAGAATTAGTTGTATGTGTTTTTTTTCTGGATTTTTGGTTGATATTCTGTCTCTATCCTTTAAAATACACCTATAATAAAAAAAATTATAGACCCTTCATTTCTTTGTAAGTGGACAAACTTACAAAATCTGCAGGGGATCAAATAATAATTTTCCCCTTTGTATTGAGGCCCCATACTTGAAGCCCCCTGTAAGACCACCAATGTGATACAAAGTGCACAGAGCAACCTAAAAGTCATCAATTCAACTTAAACCTATAAAAAACATTTGGAGGAAATTTTTTTTTTTATATACTTACTAGAATCGCCCTGTGGCTATGTAGTCCTCCTAATCTGCCACTTCCTGGTCCGCGGAGCTCCTAGTCACTTCCTCCCTCGCCTGTGTGCCTGGGAAATGATCATTTCCCAGGAGTCGGTGGGCAGTACTGTGATCAAAAATCGCGTTGCCCCCTGACAGGAAATGGCGCGATTTAAGGCGGATCACAGCGCCGAGATGTGTTTATCTATGATGCCATAACAAAGGGGCGGGACCTTCCTCCGCCACCGCCCGTTGTTATGGCAACTTTAGAAAACAAACGGCGATACGGCCGCCGGTGAATCCCTCGTGCGCGAGATCGAGAACCAGCATGCACCTCTCCGAGGCTTATCCAGGAAGAGATCTCGATTGGGCTTCACATGCCCACAATCATGATGGCAACGGCCACAACAGGAGGGAGAAGATTGTAAGTAGTAAATCTATATTTTAGAAAGATCCACAAATTAACCATGTATAATTGTTTTTAATTTGAGAATGAATGATGCTCGGATCAATTTAAAAAAAAAAAAAAAAAAAAAAAGAAAAAAAAATTTGTCTGGAACTCCGCTTTAAACTGCAATTGAATTGTTTTTGTTATATTGTATTTTCATTGTTTCATTGTCCTGTATGTCTTTTTTATTATCATTTTTAAACATATTAATATTATTATTACTATTATTATTTATGATGATGATGATTATTTATTGATATATTATTTTTTTTTTTTTTTAATTGATGACAATGATAATCATAATTATTTATTAAAATATTATTATTTATATATTTTCATTTCTATAGTATTATTTATTATTATTTATTAATAATAATAATAATAATAATAATAATAATCTGTATTCATTTATAAGGATGAGGATTATTTGTATCATCATTATTTATTTATATATTATTATTATTATTATTATTAATATTATTATTATTATTATTATTATTATTATTATTATTATTATTATGTATTAATATACTATGATTATTATTATTATTATTATTTATTGATATATTATGATTATTATTATGTATTGCTGATGATGATTATTATCATAATTTATTGATATATTATAATTTATAGATTATTATTATTGCTATGTATTAATTTACTAATGATGATGATTTTTTTTATTTATTATTAATATCCTATTATTTATGTAAATAAACTAATAATGATCATGAATTGGAAGGAGGTGGACAGATCTGCAGAGGACACAGACTCTCAGTGCACTGCTCACTAATCCTTTATCTTCTGGCGTGGCGGCTCCGATCGCACTCCGCACTTCACCAATAATAAGGAACGAGGGCGATGACACCCAGAGCAGGATGGAGCTCATTTTATGGTCATAATTACACATGGAGCCGAGGTTTATGGCTGCCGAGGAGGAGAACAATTTCCGCAGCATATTGCGGCGGTCTATTTGTATTTATTACTCATGCATTCTGCAATCGTTCGCTCACCGCTGCCGAGGAGGGAGCAGCTGTTCTGTCCATAAACAGATGTACATCGCACCGCCGAGAATTCCACCTCACAGACAGTGCAGATAACTCGCTAAATAGGCCGGGGGGGGGGGTAGAGCTCCCTGTCCCTGGAGGACTCTGCTCCTTCCTCTATAACTCTCCTCTCCTGAAATACTCTGCACTGCTGGAGGACTCCGCTCCTTCCTCTATAACTCTCCTCTCCTGAAATACTCTGCACTGCTGGAGGACTCCGCTCCTTCCTCTGTAACTCTCCTCTCCTGAAATACTCTGCACTGCTGGAGGACTCTTCTCCTTCCTCTATAACTCTCCTCTCCTGAAATACTCTGCACTGCTGGAGGACTCCGCTCCTTCCTCTATAACTCTCCTCTCCTGAAATACTCTGCTCTACTGAAGGACTCCGCTCCTTCCTCTATAACTCTCCTCTCCTGAAATACTCTGCACTGCTGGAGGACTCTGCTCCTTCCTCTATAACTCTCCTCTCCTGAAATACTCTGCACTGCTGGGGGACTCTGCTCCTTCCTCTATAACTCTCCTCTCCTGAAATACTCTGCACTGCTGGAGGACTCTGCTCCTTCCTCTATAACTCTCCTCTCCTGAAATACTCTGCACTGCTGGAGGACTCTGCTCCTTCCTCTATAACTCTCCTCTCCTGAAATACTCTGCTCTGCTGGAGGACTCTGCTCCTTCCTCTATAACTCTCCTCTCCTGAAATACTCTGCACTGCTGGAGGACTCTGCTCCTTCCTCTATAACTCTCCTCTCCTGAAATACTCTGCTCTGCTGGAGGACTCTGCTCCTTCTCTATAACTCTCCTCTCCTGAAATACTCTGCACTGCTGGAGGACTCTGCTAATTCCTCTATAACTCTCCTCTCCTGAAATACTCTGCTGGAGGACTCTGCTCCTTCCTCTATAACTCTCCTCTCCTGAAATACTCTGCTGGAGGACTCTGCTCCTTCCTCTATAACTCTCCTCTCCTGAAATACTCTGCTCTGCTGGAGAACTCTGCTCCTTCCTCTATAACTCTCCTCTCCTGACATACTCTGCACTGCTGGAGGACTCTGCTCCTTCCTCTATAACTCTCCTCTCCTGAAATACTCTGCACTGCTGGAGGACTCTGCTCCTTCCTCTATAACTCTCCTCTCCTGAAATACTCTGCACTGCTGGAGGACTCTGCTCCTTCCTCTATAACTCTCCTCTCCTGACATACTCTGCACTGCTGGAGGACTCTGCTTCTTCCTCTATGTAGGTTTATCAGGACCAAGGCCCCACATGTAACAGTAGTCTGTATATTATTAACAACTGCGCTGGCAGGATTGTCCACCACACTTGTACCGAAAAAATTGTTATCAGTTTCACACACAGACATCCCATCAGGTACAGACACAGTTTCTGCTGCAATACCAGCTGTCTCCTGAAGCTGCGCTGTAGAGTAAGAAGCTATGGGGCAAACAATTTTGGATTCAGCTACAGGAGGGTTAATAGGCTCTGCTGGCACTTGTAGTTCCTCTGCAGGAATGTCATTTTTTTAATTAGTTGCCGACCAACCGCCATCGTTATACGGCGAAAGGTTGGCTCTCCTTCGTGAATCGCCGCCATGCTGTGGGAGCGTGCCCGTGGGCTGGGCGGACTCGATGTCCGCCGGCGACCCTCGATCGCCTAGTACAGAGGCAGGATGGGGATCCACCTTTGTAAACACGGCAGATCCCCATTCTGACAGGGGACATGTCAGATCTTCTGTTCCTCAGTGATCAGGAACAGTGATCTCTGTCCTGTCCCTGGCAGCCCATCCCCCCTACAGTTAGAACACTGAGGGAAAACAGTTAACCCCTTGATCACCCCCTAGTGTTAACCCCTTCCTTGCCAGTGTCATTTTTACATTGATCAGTGCATTTTTATAGCACTGAAAAGTGTCATTTGGGGACCGATTTGTCAGCCGCAATGTCGCAGTCCCGCTTTAAAAAAAAAAAAAAAAAAAATCGTAGATCACCGCCATTACCAGTAAAAACATTAAAAAAATAAAAGTCCCTAAATCTATCACATAGTTTTTAGACGCAATAACCTTTGCATAATAAACAGTCCACTACGCTTAGTGTTGACAAATCAGTACACACACATATATATATCTTAAACGTTCCCAAATGGTGATGATATAAAGCGCTAAGACTGGGTGCCCCACGTCAGCTAACGGCAATGTAATCTTTGCTTAGAATAAAAAAAATTACGATTCTCTCATGATTCTCGTAACGTAAAATATTTCACATTATACGAAAAAAAAAATTGGGCTAACTTTACTGATTAGTTTTTTTTTTTTTTTTAAATTGCATTTGAAAGACCGCTGCGCAAATACAGTGTGACATAAAATATTGCAACAACCACCATTTTATTCTCTAGTGTCTCTACTAAAAAATATATATATAATGTTTGGGGGTTCTAAGTCATTTTCTAGCAAAAAAAAAAAAAAAATGATTTTAACTTGAAACCAACAAATGTCAGAAAAAGGTTTAGTGTTTAAGCGGTTAAACTTTCCTCATTTACACACAGAAGTCTATTCCTTTGACAAATTGTTACAATGTTTCTACTTAAGATCCACTGCTAAAGAATGTTGTGATTCTTGGTAGACTGCCCGTTTTTTTTCTTCCTTTCTTTTGAAGGCTGTGGCTTCAGAAGAGCAGAGAGAATTCTTTGCATAGAAAGAATTGTGAAACACTTTTGTCAAGATCGCAACGGGGAAAAAAATTGGGATAACGATTCTTGACGATTAATCGTGCAGCTCTAGTTCATACTATGTATGAACACCGATCTCTCTCTCCTCCTAGACAGTCCCATCCCCCCCTACAGTTTGAACACACAGGGAGAGAACACATTTAACCCCTTCATCGCCCCCTAGTGTTAACCCCTTCCCTGCCAGTGATATGTATACAGTAATCAGTACGTTTTTATAGCACTGATCGTTGTATACTTGTCAGTGGTCCCAAAAATGTGTCAAAAGTGTCCGATATGTCCGCCGCAATATCGCAGTCCCAATAAAAAAATCACAGATTGCTGCCATTACTAGTTAAAAAAAATAATAACAATAAAAATGCCATAAATCTATCCCCTATTTTGTAGACGCTACAACTTTAGCGCAAACCAATCAATATCTGCTTATTGCGTTTTTTTGTTTTTTTTGTTTTTTTACTAAAAATATGTAGAAAAATACATATCGGCCTAAATTGAAAAAAAAAAGTTTTTTTATAAAAAAATGCAGGATATTTATTATAGCAAAAAGTAAAAAAGATATTGTGTTTTTTTAAAAACTTGTCGCTCTTCTTTTGTTTATAGCACAAAAATTAAAAACCGCAGAGGTGATCAAATACCACCAAAAGAAAGCTTTATTTGTGGGGAAAAAAGGACGTCAATGTTGCTTGGGTACAGCAGCCAAATCTCCCGGGGCTGAAGTGGTTAAGATATATATATATATATATATATATATATATATATATATATGTGTGTGTGCATACTAATTTGCCAACACTAAGCACAGTGGACTGTTTATTATTCATCTTATTGCCTATAGCAATTTCTTTACTGCAGCTGGTGTACTGTTGTGTAATCTACTTGATTACTTTGGTTATTTTATAATCCAGTGGCACTTAGGTTTAATATTTTCTTGCGATAACTTTTGCGCAAACCAATCAATATACACCTATTGCGATTTTATTTTTACCAAAAATATGTAGAAGAATATATATCGGCCTAAACTGATGAATTAATTTTTTTTTTTTTTTTGGATATGTATTATAGCAAAAAATAAAATAAATAAATATATTTTTTTTTTTTTTCAAAATTGTCGCTCTTTGTTTATATCACAGAAAAATAAAACCCGCAGAGGTCATCAAATACCACCAAAAGAAAGCTCTATTTGTGGGAAACAAAGGACGTCAATTTTGTTTGGGTACAGCGTCAAACGACCGCGCAATTGTCGGTCGACCCCTTCCCGACCAGCCGCCGCAGATATACTGTGGCAGGTTGGCTCCCCTGCGTGAGCCGTCGTAGCTGTACGTCGGCTCTTGAAGACGTTTTAGCAGGCGCACGCAATGTGTCCCGGGAGCTGATGCGCGTGCCCGGCAGGGGCGCGATGACCGCCGGGCACCTGTGATCGCTCATGACGGAGCAAGAACCGGGATCTGTGTGTCTAAACACACAAATCCCGGTTCTCTCAGGGGAGAGGAGACAGATTGTGTGTTCCTACTAAGTAGGAGCACCGATCGGTCTTCTCCCCTAGTCAGTCCCATCCCCCCCACAGTTAGAACATACCTAGGGAACACAGTTAACCCCTTGATCGCCCCCTAGTGTTACATCCTTCCCTGCCAATGATATTTATACAGTAATCAGTGGCTGTTTTTAGCTCTGATCGCTGTATAAATGTCAGTGGTCCCAAAAAAGTGTCCGATCTGTCCGCCACAATGTGGCAGTCCCCCTAATGTCGCAGTCATGATAAAAATCACTGATTACCGTCATTACTAGTAAAAAATAAAAAAAAGAAGGCATAAATATATCCCCTATTTTGTAGACACTATAACTTTTGTGCAAGCCAATCAATATATGCTTATTGCGATTTTTTTTTACTAAATATATATATATATATATATATATATATATATATATATATATATATATATATATATATGTGTGTATATATATATAATAGCAAAAAGTACAAAATATTGTGTTTTTTTTCAAAATTGTCGCTCTTTTTTGTGTATAGCGCAAAAAATAAAAACCACAGAGATGATCAAATACCACCAAAAGAAAGCTCTATTTGTGGGGAAAAAAAGTACATCAATTTTGTTTGGGTACATCGTCACACGACCGTGCAATTGTCAGTCAAAGCGACGCAGTGCCATATCGCAAAAAGATGGCCTGGTCATTAAGGGGGGTAAATTCTTCTGGTCCAAAAGTTGTTAAATACAACTTTTGCTGAACTGCAACATCAGCGGGCAAAGCACTGCTGCACATAGGCTTAGCAGCCTGATTGTCACACTCACATTGGGCACACTGTCAGCATCAGTCATGGTGTTAAATGATACAAAAACAATTTTATCCACCACATGGGGCTTGATAGGCTTTACCTTGTCAGGCACATCATCAGTTATATCCTCATCATCAAATGCCCGCTGATCCCCTCCGCATAGGAGACTCCATTGCCTGGATGACCCTCAGCATGCCTCCTGATTCCTGGGAAGGTATGGGGCTGCTTACCTCTCCCTGAGGGGGTCTGAACTGGGGGTCTCCTCCTCCACCTCTACCTTTGCCATCCTTGCAAACCTTCGGCCATTGCAAAACTTCTCCTTGAAAGGCCCATCTCTGCCTTCCATCATGGACATAATGGTCTCCTGGTGTTCCACCTGGACTTTAGCCAATTGGATTTCAGAATCCATGGATCCACGGTTCCGGCTGTACAAGTCCTCGCGCTGCTTCCGCAGGCGCTTCAACTCCACTCATAGCGCTTGTAGAGTTTGTCTCTCTCCCTATTCAGGACTTTAATCCCGGCCACCACTCGCTCCCAAATGGCCTCCGAGCCTTCATCCTCACCACGGGCAGAGAGATCACCAGCCATGGCTTGTACAGGGGCAGAGAGATCACCAGCCATGGATTGTACAGGGGCAGAGAGATCACCAGCCATGGATTGTACAGGGGCAGAGAGATCACCAGCCATGGATTGTACAGGGGCAGAGAGATCACCAGCCATGGATTGTACAGGGGCAGAGAGATCACCAGCCATGGATTGTACAGGGGCAGAGAGATCACCAGCCATGGATTGTACAGGGGCAGAGAGATCACCAGCCATGGATTGTACAGGGGCAGAGAGATCACCAGCCATGGATTGTACAGGGGCAGAGAGATCACCAGCCATGGATTGTACAGGGGCAGAGAGATCACCAGCCATGGATTGTACAGGGGCAGAGAGATCACCAGCCATGGATTGTACAGGGGCAGAGAGATCACCAGCCATGGATTGTACAGGGGCAGAGAGATCACCAGCCATGGATTGTACAGGGGCAGAGAGATCACCAGCCATGGATTGTACAGGGGCAGAGAGATCACCAGCCATGGATTGTACAGGGGCAGAGAGATCACCAGCCATGGATTGTACAGGGGCAGAGAGATCACCAGCCATGGCTTGTATAGGGGCAGAGAGATCACCAGCCATGGATTGTACAGGGGCAGAGAGATCACCAGCCATGGATTGTACAGGGGCAGAGAGATCACCAGCCATGGATTGTACAGGGGCAGAGAGATCACCAGCCATGGCTTGTATAGGGGCAGAGAGATCACCAGCCATGGCTTGTACAGGGGCAGAGAGATCACCAGCCATGGATTGTACAGGGGCAGAGAGATCACCAGCCATGGATTGTACAGGGGCAGAGAGATCACCAGCCATGGCTTGTACAGGGGCAGGGAGATCACCAGCCATGGATTGTACAGGGGCAGACAGATCACCAGCCATGGATTGTACAGGGGCAGAGAGATCACCAGCCATGGATTGTACAGGGGCAGAGAGATCACCAGCCATGGCTTGTATAGGGACAGAGAGATCACCAGCCATGGCTTGTATAGGGACAGAGAGATCACCAGCCATGGCTTGTATAGGGGCAGAGAGATCACCAGCCATGGCTTGTATAGGGGCAGAGAGATCACCAGCCATGGATTGTACAGGGGCAGAGAGATCACCAGCCATGGCTTGTATAGGGGCAGAGAGATCACCAGCCATGGATTGTACAGGGGCAGAGAGATCACCAGCCATGGATTGTACAGGGGCAGAGAGATCACCAGCCATGGCTTGTACAGGGGAAGACAGATCACCAGCCATGGATTGTACAGGGGCAGAGAGATCACCAGCCATGGCTTGTACAGGGGAAGACAGATCACCAGCCATGGATTGTACAGGGGCAGACAGATCACCAGCCATGGATTGTATAGGGACAGAGAGATCACCAGCCATGGCTTGTATAGGGACAGAGAGATCACCAGCCATGGCTTGTATAGGGGCAGAGAGATCACCAGCCATGGCTTGTACAGGGGCAGAGAGATCACCAGCCATGGATTGTATAGGGGCAGAGAGATCACCAGCCATGGCTTGTATAGGGACAGAGAGATCACCAGCCATGGCTTGTATAGGGGTAGGCATGTCACCCGATGGCCCAGGAGATGGCTGGGAGCTTCCAGCAGGAGAGGCCCTGCTGCTGGCCTCCATGGCTTCCCCAGAAAGGGGCTAGGAGAGCTGGGAGAGATTTCACCACCACTCCCCTCTCACATGGATCACCGGTAGCAGCCTCAGAATCACAGCAGGAGAGACACCTTCCTCCTGACTAGTGGCTGCCCGTGCATTGTGGGCGGTGCTCCCCCCGACACCTCTGCAGCCCTCCCTATTCATATGCCCGGCCCCTTTCAGGACGCCGGACACATGAAATACTATGGCGGAGATAGGCGGGGGGGTGTATTTTGAAGCATGTGATTAGAGCCAGAGGCTCTAATAGGCTTCAAAATAGGGTGGGCTCAGGGCGCAGAGCACTGTGTCCCAAACCCACCCTGTTGTGTGACATAGTGAATGAATATTCGCTATTTTCACATTAACGTTCCTCCCTGCCAATCAGGAGGCAGGTCAGTGAGACCTGTCTCCCGATTGGCCAAAAGCATTAGGCGATCCTATTGGATGCCTAACACATTGGTGGAAGAGGAGACATGGCGGAGGAAGCCTGAGGGGCTGAGCCGACACAGGAGCCGCAGCCACCGCTTCCTGCTGAGGAGGAGGAGGAGAGCCGCCGAGGAAGAGAGCCGCCGAGGAAGAGAGCCACCAAGGAGGAGAGCGCCGAGGAAGGGAGCCACCAAGGAGGAGAGCCACCGAGGAGGAGAACCGCCGAGGAGGCGAACCACCGAGGAGGAGAGCCGCCGAGGAGGAGAGCCGCCGAGGAGGAGAACCGCCAAGGAGGAGAACCACCGAGGAGGAGAGCCGCCGAGGAGGAGAGCGCCGAGGAAGAGAGCCACCAAGGAGGAGAGCCACCGAGGAGGAGAGCCGCCAAGGAGGAGAGCCGCCGAGGAGGAGAACCGCCGAGGAGGAGAGCCGCCAAGGAAGGGAGCCGCCGAGGAAGAGAGCCACCAAAGAGGAGAGCGCCGAGGAAGGGAGCCACCGAGGAGGAGAGCCACCGAGGAGGAGAGCCACCGAGGAGGAGAACCGCCGAGGAGGAGAACCACCGAGGAGGAGAGCCGCCGAGGAGGAGAGCACCGAGGAAGAGAGCCACCGAGGAGGAGAGCCGCCGAGGAGGAGAGCCGCCGAGGAGGAGAGCCGCCGAGGAGGAGAGCACCAAGGAGGAGAGCCACCGAGGAGGAGAGCCACCGAGGAGGAGAGCCGCCAAGGAGGAGAGCCGCCGAGGAGGAGAGCCGCCGAGGGGGAGAGCCGCCGAGGAAGAGAGCCACCGAGGAGGAGAGCGCCGAGGAAGAGAGCCACGGAGGTGGAGAGCCGCTGAGGAGGAGAGCCGCCACTTCCCGCCGAGGAGGAGAGCTGCCGAGGAGGAGAGCTGCCGAGGAAGAGAGCCACCAAGGAGGAGATCCACTGATGAGGGGAGCCGCCACTTCCCGCCGAGGAGGAGAGCCGCCGATGGGGAAAGCGCCCTCACTCCAGGAGAGGAACAGAGCCCTGCCACACGAGCGGTAAGTGCTGCCGGACCGGCCGCGCGCGCGGGGGGGGGTTTAGTGAAGTGACAGCCAAGCCTGGCTGCATATGATGGGCACAATGGCTGCATTTGATGAGCACAGTGAGGCTGTAATTAATGGGGGGGGGGGGGTTCAGTATTTTTCAGTTTGTTTGTGCCCTCAAAAAAAATTTTGAGCACCAGCCGCCACTGCTCCTGACACACCTGTGCTGCTGGAGGACTCCGCTCCTTCCTCTATCTAACTCTCCTCTCCTGAAATAAAATTCCAAGTCTGTAATGATTTCATCACAGCAGTCTTCTAGCAAGGATGCTAAAAAGAACATATAGACAGAGACATCCACTAGAGGGAGAATATACTAACCTGTATATGTCATTATTTATCAAAAAGCTAAAATGTTTAACAAAATGTCTTCCTATTTAACTCCTAATTAACTATTACATAACCCTAATCAAACCTAATTACCTTCTTCCTCCCCTTCTCCCCTTAGCTATAAGTTTTCCTTTGTTTTTTTGTCTACATTTTTGTACCATTATTTTTTTTTCTCATTCTCTATCATTTCGGGTTTTTTTTATTTCTTCAGTGTTGCTATATTATTATTATTATTGCAAAATATATTTTTGAAAGGAAATACTACAAATAGAAAGCCTAGCTTGTTTTTTTTTTTTTCAGTGTTGCATTAAAAAGTAAAAATGTATTTGCTTGTTTTTAACCAACACCGGTCAAATAAAAAATAAATAAAAAGAAAAACTTTTTTTTTATGTCTTTGTTTATTACAAAATATATTTTTGAAATAAAATACTACAAATAGAATGCCTAGCTTCTTTTTTTTTTCTTCAGTGTTGCATTAAAAAATTAAAATTAATTTGCTTGTTTTTAACCAACACCGATCAAATAAAAAAAAAAAAAACAACTTTTTTTTAATGTCTTTTTGTTTATTGCAAAATTTATTTTTGAAGGAAAATACCACAAATAGAAAGCCTAGCTTGTCCACCCCCCCCCCACCCCCCCAATAAAATAATATATCACTTTGCTATTCTAAATACTAACAAGGCTATCGCCGAATACTAAATAGTCCCATGGTGGACAAATTGTGGTTAAGACAGCAATTTTCTTTATTTATGTGGTTTATTTTGATGAGTATAATTTTTTGTCTAGAAAACTAAAACATTCAGTTTTTTTTTTTTTTTTTTTTTTTTTGGACAGCGTGGTTCTACACAAAATCTTTAAGGTATATAATTTTTTTTTTATTTCTTGAGTGCTTTTGTTTTCTTTTTATGGGTAAATATATTTATCTCGTTAATCCTAAGGAATGTTAATTTTTTTAATTTAGTTTAAATCCTAATTTACTGAAAAATGGCATAGTAAGTGAATCTCAAATATTCTATAAATTGTTTACACTCACAATTTCCTTTCTGGACAATAAATGATTTAAAGGGTAACTCCACTTTCGTGGTTAAAAAAAATAGCAAATTAATGAAAAAATAATGTAAAGTATACAATTGCTCCACAAGTCATATTGTAATTGAGTGTCATTAAAAATTTCCTTTCCTTTTCAATCTGTATCACTTTAATTTTCTGAAAAACGCAATATGGCCACCTGGAGGCTTTCTGTACACAGATGGTATACAGAAAGCCACCCAGAAATGTCCTTTCCTATTAGTGGGATTGGCACACTGATTTTCCCAGAAGTCTGCACTAAGATAAAAGTCAGATTTTGGGCATCCCCTGGAGCACAAATGTCATTTTTGGTGAGAGACTCCCAATAGGAACACGTCTAAAGGGATGCAGACCCTGCCACTTTCCTCAATAGAACCCTGCAAGTGCGGCTGGTAATTGATAATTATAAAGTTACTCCAATTAACCTTCACTCAGGAGATGGACACAGAGGAACAAAAAGGTAGGAATCTGCAACAAAGTTTGGGAAAATCCTTGCAATGTACATACTGTAGATCACCGGGGGGAGGGGTTCTCAACAAAAGTGGAGTTACCCTTTTAGGCCTCATTCGCACTTCGTGTAGTGGGAACTTGTGCGATTTTGTGTGAGCGATTTTCACACGATTCCGCGTGTCATGCATAGGGCTGCCCATTCATTTCAATGCACATTTGTCAACCAAAAGCAGCTCCTGGTCTTTTTTTGGGGTGACAAATTTCACACGATTTTTAACCCCCTTCCCGCCGACCGCACACATACCTGCGGCCTCACAGAAGTGGGCTTTTTTGTTTCTGTGGGCACGCAAATATGCGCATCTCCCTTTTGCGCTGGCAGCGCGCCGCACATCGGGTCCCGATCGTTAGTAGACATGTGCGGTTCGTTTAGTTACAAATTAAAATTCAGAAAAAAAAATTGGTTCAGATTCATTATTTACATAAATTTGTTTCCATTGTCTCCGGACTTCGTTTCGTTTATTCGTTTTCGAACCGATTCGACTTTTTCGAATTCGGATCAATGCGAAAAGTTTTCGAATCAGTTTCGAATAGTTTTCGAATTCGAATCGTTTTCCAATTTCCAAAGAGAATAAAATAGAATAGAAAATAATATTTTAAAAAATAATAAAATAGAGAAATTCTATTTCATTCTCTTTGGAAATTGGAAAACTATTCGAAAACAATTTGAATTTCGGCCAAATTTAACGTATACAATACATCCGAATTAGAATAGTACAGAATTTAAACAAATCCGAAATAACGAAAAAAAAAAAAATTGGCCGAAATTCAAATTGTTTTTCGAATAGTTTTCCAATTTCCAAAGAGAATAAAATAGAATTTTTCTATTTTATTTCATTATTTTTTTAAATTTTATTTTCTATTTTATTTTCTTTGGAAATTGGAAAACTATTCAAATTCGAAAACTATTCAAAATTGATTTGAATTCATCCGAATTCGAAAAATTCAAATCAATTTGAAAATGAATAAACAAAATGAATTCCGAAAACGAATGAAATGTATTTATGTAAATAACGAATCGAAACAATTTTTTTTCCTTATGCACATGTCTAATCGTTAGTACGTTTGATTGGCTATCACAGTGATCAGTCACTGTGAGCCCGCCCCTTGTGCGTACTTCCTCTTCTGAATGAAGAGAGAGATACATTGTATCTTCCTCTTCTTGCAGGAGATGAAAATGTAAGCAAACCAAAGTGTAAGGCTGCATTCTCACATGACCGCCGCGATTCCGCCCTGCGATTTAAAATGGCTGAAAAACACAGAAGGCCTTTGTCATGCCATAGCTTCTAACAGCACCCCAATTTCGCCATGATTTTTATCGCGCTGCAATCGTGGAAGCTTGTGTTCCTTTTCTGAGCAGCAAGCTCAAGAAGTAATGGCATCGCAAACGCATCCCGCTTTTTCCAGCCATTTGAAATTGCGGCGGTGGAATCGCGGCTATTCCGCCCGCGATCATGTGTGAATGCAGCCCAAGGCTCCGTTCACATCTAGGCCATTTAAATCTCAGGCGCAATCGCCGCGATTCCAAATCGTGGCAAAACACAGGACGCGTTTGCAATGCCATTACTACTGCATCATTTTTGCGGCAAATCGCAACGCGCGACGCTGTTGCTCAAAAGGAAGTTGCTGCTTCCTTTCTGAAGGTCGCGCGTTGTGATTTTGCCACAATTGCAGTGCGATTTATCACTTTGACAATTACGGCAAAATCACGCTGTGATTGGGGTGCCATTAAGTAGTAATGGCATCGCAAACGCATTCCGTCTTTTGCCGCTATTTGGAATTGGGGCCAGATTCGTGGCGATTCTGCCCGCGATTCAAACTGCCTAGGTGTGAATGGAATGATGTGGGATCCTCCCAGAGTGCTTGTGTCTCATTACCTCCAGGAAGAGAAGAGCCCCAGGTACTGGCTAAATGCTGATGCAAGTAGAAGAGAACAAGAAGACCTGGACAACCGCACACCGGAATGGATAAATCCGTCTTTTTATTCAAAATACAGGATCATGGGATACACAAAACATGACTGTGGGGTGGTACAAAAATAGTTGACGCGTTTCGCACTTTCACCAAGTGCTTACTCATAGCTCATTAACTATGAGTAAGCACTTGGTGTAAGTGCGAAACACATCAGATATTTTTGTACCAACCCACAGTCGTGTTTTGTGTACCCCATGATCCTGTATTTTGAATAAAAAGACGGATTTATCTATTCCGGTGTGCGGCTGTCCAGGTCTTCTTGTTTTCTGCTAGGTGTGAATGGAGCCGTAAAAAGAAAAAAAAATAATAAAAATTAAAAATAAAGAATAAAAAAAAAATAAAGAAGAAAATAACAAGTTCAAGTATTGCCAGGGTTAGGCTGCATTAATTGAAAAAATAGTAATAATAATTTAATTCTACGTAAAATATGCTGACCATGACATTTGACCTTGACCTTTGACCCCCAAACCTTGACCCTAACACTTGGGATGCATTCACACTTCAGCGTTTTGAACTGCGGGCAGATTTGCCGCGAATCGGCCCGAGATTAGAAAGCGCATATGTGCGAATGACAAATCGCAGGACTCGCATTTGAGATGCCGTTCATTCGAATGATGCCTCAAATCGCGGCATGGGTCTGGCGAGATAAATCGCGCTGCAATCGCGGCAACACGCATCGCGGGAAGCATGTCGCCCCCCCAAAAAAAACTTCAGGAGCTACAAATCTCTGAAACGCTGAAGTGTGAATGCAGCCTAAGTTTTAGGGTCAAGGTTGGGGGTCAAAGGTCAAGGTCAGCAAATTTTGAAGAAATTAATTTTTTTTTAAAATTAGCAACAGTTTTAGGCAGGATAAAAAAAAAAACAGCAAAATGCACTCTATTGCTTCCGGGCTGTACCTCGGGTACAAACAATAACTAACATACACATATGTGGTATCACTGCGATCATTAGGAGCAGGAGAAATTTTTTTTGGGTTGTTCTTTGGTGGTAAATTCTGATAATAGTGAGAAATATACAGCTAAATTTGAAAAAAATTATTTTTTTTTACTATTTTGGCCCAGTTTTCCTTTGATAAAAATTATAATAAAAAAAAAAAATATATATATATATATATATATATATATATATATATATATATATATATATATATATATATATTTTTTTTTTTTTTTTTATATGTGTGTGTGTGTGTGTGTGTGTGTATATATATATATATATATATATATATATATATATATATATATATATATATATATATAAAAAAAACAACCCAAAATGAATTCTCCTGCTCCTAACAATTGCAGCGATACCACATATGTGTATGTTAGTTGTTGTTTGTACCCATAATACAGCCCAGAAGCAAAAAAATTATAATATATATATATATATATATATATATATATATATATATATATATATATATATATATAATAAAAAAAATCAGGCGATATCTCTTACCATTTACGACCAAAAGAAAGCACAAATTGTACTGAAAAAAAAACCACGGTATAATCCATCTAGATACACAAAGTAGTTATGACAATATGTACACTTTTAGTAACATATGTCAAAGTTGCAAAATTGTGCTTAGGCATTTACATTTCTTTTACCCTTAGGCGTGAAGGGGTTAAAGCCCCACTTTGCCACGATTGCAGCGTGGATTCTGTCGTGCGGCGATCATAGCAAAATCGCACCACGTTTAGGGTACTATTTAGAATGAATGGCACCCAAACGCGCATTCCATATTAGCGATTTGGAATCGTGGGCAGAGCCGCGGAAATTTCGTCTGCGATTCCAACTCGCCAAGTGGGGCCTAACTATTTGTTTCTGGATTTTTTTTTTTCTTGTTTTTGTAATAATATAAAAATATAATAAAAAAAAAAGATGAAATGAAGATAGCATATTGTAACTTTGTATCACCTTGTTTTCAGATCCTCCTCTGCTCTCCCCGGTAAATCTTCTCCCCCGCTGGGAATATTCTAATCTCCTCCGCCACAAATCGAATAAGTCCAGGTGAGCGGCCGATAAGGACAATATTTAAAGTATACGAACGATGTCAAGCGAGAATAACGAGCGCGGTTTACTGAGCCGCGGCCGACGGCTCCGCTGGTATAAATCCGGCTGATTATTGTTCTTCCTGCAGGGCTCCATAATTACACGCTAAGTGAATTTCACTAACACATCGGTTGCTAATTATTCACACTAATTTAATCTTTGGAGAGTTTGTAGCTATTAAACCGTCAGGTGATTTGCGGTCCGGGCGCGCCGATTAAAACGTATATTTTATTGTGCGCGTCTGAGAAGACCCGGAGGTCAGGAGGCAATTTCATCTCTACGCTGCTTTCCGCCGTAAAACTTTACATCCGGCGATCGGGAGGCGGGAACTGTGATCTGCGCTATTGTGTAATTATTGATTTTACGGCTCGTCCGAAAAGCCCCCTCTGCACACAATCGGCGGGAGATTAAACTCCGCTTGTTAACGGTGTCTAATCGCCCGGAGCAAGGTGTTCTTAAAGGGATTATCGCTTAACCTGATCATATATGCAGCGTTTTTATCTGACCTCCTGCCTTCCCTTCAGTCCTGCACAGTTGTAACGGCTCCTCTCCTGGACTGAAATGGCTTCCTCTGATTTTATTGCACACTGTGAGCTTCTCACAATGTGCATTAGAAGCTGCAGCAAGTCAGATAGAGCCAGTGGCGTAACTAGAACCTTCAGGGCCTTGGTGCAAGAAACCATAAAGGGCCCCCCTGACCTCTGGCCAGGGCCCTTCCCACTGATCCCGGGGGCAGCAGGACCTGGATAGGAGGGGCGGCATATGGAGGAACAAATCCCCTCTATTTTCCTCCTGCAGCCACTGAATGCCTATGGGAGGGAGAGGAGGAGAAGCAGACTTTTAGCGGCTGCAGGAAAAAAATGGAGAGGATTTGTTCCTCTATATGCCCCCCATCCAGGTGTACATGGGCAACATGTGCGCCATTGCAATTGTGACCCCTGTAGTTACACCCCTGGGATGAGTGGCAGCGGTGGTGGTTGGGTGGGAAATGGATCAGTGGCAGCGGTGGTGGTGGGGGGGGATGGGATTAGTGGCAGTGGTGAGGGGGGATGGGAACAGTGGCGAGGGTGGTGGTTGGGGGGGTGGGATCAGTGGCAAGGGGGGATGAGTGGAAGCGGTGGCGGGCATTGGATGAAATGAGTGGCAGCGGTTGTGGGAGGATGGGATCAGTGGTGAGGGTGGTGATTGGGGGGATGGGATGAGTGGTAGTTGAAGGGGGGGATTGGATGTGATGAGTGGCAGTGGGGGGGGAGGGAATAGGATCAGTGGCAAGGATGGTGGTTGCAGGATGGGATCGGTGGCAGCAGTGGTCGTGGTGGTGTGGGTGAATCAGTGGCAGTAGTGTTCATGGTGGTGTGGGGGGGTGGATCAGTGGCAGCAATGGTAGTGGTGGTGTGGGGGGTATCAGTGGTGGTGGTGTGAGTGGGGGGGAAATCAGTGCCAGTAGTGGTGGTGGTGTGGTGGGTTATCAGTGGCACTAGTAGTGGTGGTTTGGTGGGGGAGAGGTATCAGTGGCAGTAGTGGTGGTGGTGTGGGGGGTTATCAGTGGCACTAGTGGTGGTGTGGTGTAGTGGGGGGAAATCATTGGCAGTAGTGGTGGTGGGGGGTATCAGTGGCAGGATTGGTGTTGGGGGGTATCAGCGGTGTTTCCTTGAAGGATGTGTGAGGAGGCTGACGAGAAAAGGTCCAGAAGTGACCAAGGGGGGCAAAAGGGACAAATCTACGCTCGTGTCAGTTGGCTTTGGAGCTACAGGACCATCCAAATCACTCTGGGTAGAGTAGGGATAGGTTAAAACCCTTTTGGGAGATTTTAGGAGGTGGCAGCGATGCAATGCATGAATCTATCCATTGGTCATAGAAGAGGTGGCTGGAGAGAGGGGGCGGCACCTGTGCGCCCTTATGGACTCACTGGCACTGACAGAGCAGCTTCTTCCATGACTCTCCAGGACTCTCTCTGTGGCAGAAAGAATCCATGTGGAAGCAGGGCACTGGAGCAGTGGTGTATTTAAGTTTTGTGCTGCCCTAGGCCTGACTAAACCCATGCACCCCTAATTTAAATATGACCCACCCCTTCTTGTCAAGGCCACACCCCTTTGAGTTTAAGTCCCGCCCAGTCATCCGTAAACCACATACCTTCCCTTTTAGGCTGCATCTTTTCATCTTAGAGCGCCACCTCTTCCTCTCTCTACATTAAAAGTGGGTACCAAGTGTAGCCTCATCACTGCCCTTCAATGCAGCCTCATCAGTACCCATCAATGCAGCCTCACCGGTGCCCATCAATGCAGCCTCACTGGTGCCCATCAGCGCAGCCTCACCGGTGCCCATCAATGCAGTCTCACTGGTGCCCATCAGCGCAGCCTCACCGGTGCCCATCAATGCAGCCTCACCAGTGCCCACCAATGCAGTCTCACTGGTGCCCATCAGCGCAGCCTCACCGGTGCCCATCAGGGCAGTCTCGCAAGTACACATCAGCACAGCCTCACCAGTGCCCATCAGCGCAGCTTTAACAGTACCCGTCAATGCAGCCTCATCAGTGCCCATCAATGCAGCCTCATCAATGCCTATCAATTCAGCCTCATCAGTGCAGGTTATCAGTGGCCATCAGTGTGGCCTCATCAGTGCCCATCACCGTAGCAATTCAGTGCAGCTTAAGAGTGCCGCCTAATCAGTGGCAATCAGTGCAGCCTTAACCTCTTTAGAGCCCTTTAACACTGAAAGCGCCCAGGCATCATCGGTAAAGTGGCGCTATTTTTAGCGCCGCTTTACCGTCATTTTAGCGGCGCTATTCAGCCGATAGCGGGGCAGTTTTAACCCTCGCTAGCGGCTGAAAAGGGGTTAAATCCGCCGGCAAAGTGGCGCTGTGGGTCGTTTTAACCCTTTTTTCGGCCGCTAGCGGGAGTTAAAAGCGCCCTGCAAGCGGTCAAAAACCCCTGAAAAAATGACGGTAGATCGCTGCTAAAAATATTGGCGTTTTAACAGCGATGGCGCCAACACCCCAGTGTGAAAGGGATCTTAATAAAAGTTCATGTACTGCAAAGTTTGCAGTACATGAACTTTCACTGAAGGTGGACTGTTTAATGAGTTTGTAGCAAAGGATCACTTTATTGCAACATCATGATCTGTAAATTCATTTCCATATTGAGCACAGATTAGGTGCAATAAAGTGATCCCATGCATGTGCTCAATAGAAGAGTAATAGTAATGTACTTTACTTTACCTGCTGTCCTGGCTAGAGGGTAGGGGGTTCCCCTCGTGCTTCTCTCTCTCTCCACCTCCTCCTTCTCCTTCTCGTCCTGTCATCAGACAGACCCCGCCCCTGGCTGGGGAGACGAGCGATGCAAGAAAGTCGAACGGAGGAGGGTAGAGGGCGGAGCTTTAGGCTCCGCCCCCGCCCGTTCAAATTACATGCAGCCAGACACCGGCCGCTTATGGGGACGCGAGTAGCTTCCCCCACGGCCAAGCACACCATCGCACTACAGCAAACCCTGCATTTGTACGGGAGAAGGCCGCGGGATCCGGGAGGAGGGTGGGGGGGCTGTTTCGCCGCCCCCCCCCCCCGCAAAGTGCCGCCCTAGGCCTGGGCCTTGTTGGCCTAGGCCTAAATACAGCACTGGGTCCTGATTCCACTATATAGATCTTTATATCACTAGAGGGATCACCAGCAGGATGAAGGAGGTCCTGATTCCTCTATATAGATCTTTATATCACTAGAGGGGTCACCAGCAGGAGGAAGGAGGTCCTGGTTCCTCTATATAGATCTTTATATCACTAGAGGGGTCACCATCAGGAGGAAGGAGGTCCTGATTCCTCTATATAGATCTTTATATCACTAGAGGGGTCACCATCAGGAGGAAGGAGGTCCTGATTCCTCTATATAGATCTTTATATCACTAGAGGGGTCACCAGCAGGAAGAAGGAGGTCCTGATTCCTCTATATAGATCTTTATATCACTAGAGGGGTCACCAGCAGGAGGAAGGAGGTCCTGATTCCTGTATATAGATCTTTATATCACTAGAGGGGTCACCAGCAGGAGGAAGGAGGTCCTGATTCCTCTATATAGATCTTTATATCACTAGAGGGGTCACCAGCAGGAAGAAGGAGGTCCTGATTCCTCTATATAGATCTTTATATCACTAGAGGAGTCACCAGCAGGAGGAAGGAGGTCCTGATTCCTCTATATAGATCTTCATATCACTAAAGGGATCACCAGCAGGAGGAAGGAGGTCCTGATTCCTCTATATAGATCTTCATATCACTAGAGGGATCACCAGCAGGAGGAAGGAGGTCTTGATTCCTCTATATAGATCTTTAGTTAGACTTCATTTAGTATACTGTATCCAGTTGTGGAGACCTCACTTTTAAAAAGATATTGATAAGATAGAACAGATGGGCAACTAAATTGGTGCAAGTTCTGAGGGTAAAAACATATCAGGAGAAACTGAAGGAACCTAAATATTTACAGTCTGGAGGAAAAAATTTAGTGCCATTAAGGACATAAATAAAGTTCAGGAGGACATTTTTTTTATTATGATGCCAAGATCAGGAAAGAAAATCGATCAGACTTGATGGACCACTTGGTCTTTTTCTGCCTTCACACTTCTATGTTTCTGTGGCTTTGTTTGCGCTGTATTCATTCGGCCAATCACGAATTCTGCTACACTTACATAAAAATTATATTTAGTGATGTATTGATGAATACAGAGCTGCATTAATTAGTATCTTTTGTATCGGCCTGTTAAGATTATCAGTGATAGGTCAGCGCGCTCTTAGTTTTACATCTATTCATTAATATCTTTCTGCTTTGCGTCCTCCTGGACTATGAGGAAGGATAATCACAGAAATAAAATTTGTCGGATTTCGCTGAGAAGGCTTCCAGAGTCAAATGATCTTTGTGCGGTTTCCTGGCAATGTTATTTACCGTCACTTCGTACAGACGAGCGAGCATTATATAACGCTTTCCCGCGGCTTTTCCTTTTACCAGGTTGGATATGAATTAAATGGTAATAAGTCTCAGGCACTGCGGGGAATGACTTATAATACAGCTGAGTGAGTCGAGATGTAGATTAACCCTCTGCTGACCGGCACCCTCCGTCATGCCCTGCGGCTCTTCTCACCAGCTGTACACACATGCTCGCATCATAATTATCCTCCCCGCCGCTTTCCGACAATCTCCTGCGCCCGGTGGGGGTCAGGCCCCCGGGCCTCTCAGCATAACAGGGTAATCAGGGTCACAGCCATTCCTGGGCGAGATTGCGAGCCGTGGGGCGTCCGCTGTCATCTATTAAAGCCTCATAAACCTTTAACATGCTACGGGGGGGGTGGAGAGATCTGGGCGCCGGTGGGAGACCGCTCGCCAGAAAATAGCGCTTGGCTTGTGCTAATAATAGCTTACGTTCCTAAATAGTAGAAAGATTTCTGACAAGCCTTGAGCTCAGCGTGGCCCGTTTCGGGTCCCTTTTGAAGGGTTAAACCTTTTTTTTTTTTTTTTTTTCTTTATAAAACTCCCCAGAACAAGTGCTCCTGAGCGCGCGTTTATTTAAATTTAAACATTTTTTTTCAAATGGCGCCGCGCTAAACTGCCTAGTGTTTTGGTACCATGTTGGTTTAAAGGCCACAAACACTTGCGCATTGCTAGATGTGTTTAGGGTGCCATTAAAAATTAATTGGACCCACCCACCCACCCCCCCGCGTCTAGCAAGGGCATCGCGTTTCCATTCAGTGTGGGAAATGTGCTTGGAAACGTGTCTTTCCCGCACCATGTTCTGGTGTGAATGGGTCCCAAAGGCTCATAGAGATTTCAAGTCCAACCTATGTGTGTGCTTTTATGTTAATAGTACATATGCTGAAACCACCGCTTGTGGAAGAGAATTCCACATCCTTACTGCTCTTATGCCCCGTACACACGGTCGGATTTTCCAACGGAGCTTGTTGAGCTGTGTAGGCCCCATCGGACATTTTCCATCAGAATTTCCGATACACAAAATTTGACATCTGGATCTCAAATTTTCCGACAACAAAATCCGTTGTCGTAGATTCCGATTGTGTGTACACAATCCCGATGCACAAAGTTCCACGCATGCTCGTAATCAAGCAGAAGAGCCGCACTGGCTATTGAACTTCATTTTTCTCGGCTCGTCGTACGTGTTGTACATCACCGAGTTCTTGACGTTCGGAATTTCCAACAAGATTTGTGCGACCGTGTGTATGCAAGACAAGTTTGAGCCAACATCCGTCTGAAAAAATCCATGGATTTTGTTGTCGGAAAATCCTATCGTGTGTACGCGGCATTACAGTAAAGAACCCTCTACGACTATGTAGTTTAAGGTTAAACCACTTTTCTTCAAACTTTAGTGAATGGCAGTGTGCATTTTTAAATTCCCTTGTGCGTAAATGTTTTCTTCCTATTGTGGGGTCACCAGTACGGTATTTGTACATTGAAATCATATCCCCTCTCAAGAGTCTCTTCTCCAGAAAGAATAAGTTCAGAGCTCACAACCTTTCCTCATAACTAAGATCCTCCAGACCCTTTATTAGTTTTGTTGCCCTTCTCTGGACCCTCTCCAGTTCCAGTGCATCCTTCCTGAGGACTGGTGCCCAGAACTGGACAGCATACTCCAGGTGCGGCCGGACCAGAGTCTTGTAGAGCGGGGAATTATCGTTTTATCTCTGGAGCTAATTCCCTTTTTAATGCCAATATTCTGTTTGCTTTGTTAGCAGCAGCTTGGCATTGCATGCCATTGCTGAGCCTATCATCCACTAGGACCCCCAGGTCCTTTTCCATCCTAGATTCCCCCAGAGGTTCTCCCCCCAGTCTATAGATTGCATTCAGATTTTTTCCACCCAAATGCATTATTTTATGTTTTTCAACATTAAACCTCATTTGCCATGTAGTCGCCCACCCCATTAATTTGTTCAGATCTTCTTGCAAGGTTTCTACATCCTGCGGAGAAGTTATTGCCCTGCTTAATATCGTCCACAAATACAGAGATTGAACTGTTTATCCCATCCTCCAGGTCATTTATGAATAAAATAAACAGGATTGGTCCCAGCACAGAACCCTGGAGGACCCCACTACCCACCCCTGACCATTCTGAGTACTCCCCATTTATCACCACCCTCTGAACACGCCCTTGTAGCCAGTTTTCAATCCATGTACTCACCCTATGGTCCATGCCAACGCACCTTATTTTGTACAGTAAATGTTTATGGGGAACTGTGTCAAATGCCTTTGCAGAATCCAGATACACCACGTCTACGGGCCTTCCTTTATCTAGGTGGCAACCAGGGGCGGACTGATAACTCATGGGGCCCCCAGGCCATAGGAGATTATGAGGCCCCCAGGCAATCAGAGATTATGGGGCCACACAGTATACACACACACACAGTATACAATCACACAGTATACACAGACAGATTAAAAAAAAAACAGATTTATACATACTGTCCCTGGTTTTACTGAGGCTAGCAACCCTGATGGGGCCCCCTAGTGGCCCAGGGCCCTCGGGCAGTGCCCGAGTGGCTCAATGGTCAGTCCGCCCCTGGTGGCAACTCACCTCCTCATAGAAGGTTAGTAGATTGGTTTAGCAAGAATGATTCTTCATGAATCAATGCTGATTACTGCTAATGATACCGTTCTCATTACTAAAATCTTGTATATAGTCCCTTATCATCCCCTCCAAGAGCTTGCACATAATACAGTAATGTGTGTTGCGATTTGCTGCACTAGCAAGAAAGCAGCAGAGTCCAATTTCTGGCTTGTTATGGTGCATTAGGCAGCCAATTTAAATGAAAAGACCGACTTAATACAACATACATTAATGTGTGTGCGTTGTATGTACTGCAATGGCCCACTCTGGTGTGAAGGGGCTTATTTTTTATTTTTATGAAAGTTTATGAATACACACATATATTTATATAACAGATAATTACAGCACACTTCTATTTTTTTTAAGTAATGATACAATATAATAGCTGCTCCTTGCTGATACTTTGTATTGTTTCCGTGTATCATTACATGAAAGAAAAAAACTGATATGTTGCAACTGTCCTTGGATTTCTACATCTACTGTAGGAGGTGGAAGGTGGGTTATCCTATTGCATGGAGACACCAGCAACCTGAGAGGTAAACGTTCTTCCCATACTATCCATATATATATATATATATATATATATATATACACAATATATATATATATATATATATATATATATATATATATATATATACAGCCGTGGCCAGAAGTTTTGAGAATGAAACAATATAAAAAAAGTCTGCTACTTCAGTGTTTTTAGATCTTTTTGTCAGATGTTACTATGATATACTGTAGGATAATTACAAGCATTTCATAAGTATCAATGGCTTTTTATTGACTATCACTATTAAGTTTTTTGCAAAGAGTCAATATTTGCAGTGTTGACCCTACTTTTTTAAGACCTCTGCAATTTTCCCCGGCATGCTGTCAGTCAGCTTCTGGGCCACATCCTGACTGATGGCCACTCCCCATTCTTGCATAATCAATGCTTGGAGTTTGTCAGAATTTGTGGGGGGGATTTTTTGTTCATCCACCTCTTGAGGATTGACCACAAATTCTCAATGGGATTAAGGTCTGGGGAGTTTCCTGGCCACGGACCTAAAATTTCCATGTTTTGTTCCCCAAGCCACTTAGTTATCACTTTTGCCTTATGGGAAGGTGCTCCACCATGCTGGAAAAGGCATTGTTCCTCACCAAACTGTTCTTGGATGGTTGGGAGAAGATGCTCTCGGAGGATGTTTTTGTACCATTCTTTATTCATGGCTGTGTTCTTAGGCAAAATTGTGAGTGAGCCCACTCCCTTGGCTGAGAAACAACCCCACACATGAATGGTCTCAAGATGCTTTACTGTTGGCATGACACGGGACTGTCAAGCAAGATTTAGACCCCCCCCCCCAGCAGCAACAACAGATCTCCCAGCAATAGATCCTCCTGCAGCCAGTAAAAATAGACCTCTCCCTCAACAGTAGATCCCTTCCAGCAACATAAGACCCCCCAGCAACAATAGATTCCTCATCAGCAACAATAGACCCTCACACAAAATCTGATCCCCACCAGTGACAATAGATCCCCCAACAGCCAACATCAATAGACCCTCCAGCACACCACACACCCCATGCTATTACATACATTCAGTGCTGGAGGTGCTGGAACTGCGTTCCCCCGCGTTCCCACTGAAAAAAAGCCCTGCATATGACCAATAAAAAAAAAGGATTTTTAATACAGAAATGTTGTATGTAAATGTACAGTATAGCATGCACTCAATACTTGGTCAGGGATGCTTTTGCAAAAATTACGGCATCAATGTAGCATGGCATGCAGGTGATCAGCCTGTGGCAATGCTAAGGTGTTATGGAAGCCCAGGTTGCTTTGATAGCGGCCTTCAGCTCATCTTCATTGTTGGGTCTGGTGTCTCTCATCTACTTCTTGACAATACCCCACAGATTCTCTATGGCAATTAGGTCACGCGAGTTTGCTGGCCAATCAAGCCCAGTGATGCCATGATCGTTAACCACTTGAAGATCGGAAAGGATTTGCTCCCTTATTGATCAGGCCACTTTTTGCGATACGGCACTGTGTCGCTTTAACTGACAATTGTTCGGTCTTGTTACACTGTACCCAAAGATAATTTGTGTTCTTTTTTCCCCACAAATAGAGCTTTCTTTTGGTGGTATTTGATCACTTCTGCGGTTTTTATTTTTTGAGCTATAAACAAAAAAAGAGCGTCAATTTTGAAAAAAACACAATATTTTTTACTTTAATATTTGCTATAATAAATATCCCCCCCCCCCCAAAAAAAAAAATTCTTCATAAGTTTAGGCCAATATGTATTCTTCTACATATTTTTGGTAAAAAAAATTTCAAAAAGTGTATATTGATTGGTTTGCGCAAAAGTTACAATGTCTACAAAATAAGGGATAGAGTTAGGGCATTTTATTATTATTATTTTTTTATTAGTAATGGCCGTGATCAGCGTTTTTTAGCAGGACTGCGACATTGCGGCAGACAGATCAGACACTTTTGACACATTTTTGGGACCATTAACATTCATACAGCGATCAGTGCTATAAAAATGCACTGATTACTGTGTAAATGTCACTGGCAGGGAAGGGGTTAACACTAGGGGGCGATCAAGGGGTTAACTGTGTTACCTAGGTGTGTTCTAACTTTAGAGGGGATGGGACTGACTGGAGGAGGAGAGAGATCGTTGTTCCTAATTACTAGGAATTAGTGTTAGCCCTGTCAGAACAGAGATCTGTCTCTTTACATTGTCAGATCGCCGTTCTGGCTCTCTTTGGAAGGATCGCAGGTTTCCGGTGGACAAGGCGGCCACCGGCCACGAGCATTGGCTCCGGCACCCCCTAGAGCTCCTAAGGCAGCTGACGTACAATGACTGCGACTCGCCCAGGAGAGCCAACCTGCAGCAGTAAAACTGCGGCGGCTGGTCTTAAAGCAGGTAATGATACTTTTGGCAGTGTGACAGGTGCCAAGTCCTGCTGGAAAATTAAATCAGCATCTCCATAAAGCTGGTCAGCAGAGGGAAGCATGAAGAGCTCTAGAATTTCCTGGTAGAGGGCTGCGCTGACTTTGGGCTTGATAAAACACAGTGGACCAACACCAGCAGATGACATGGCTCCTCAAATCATCACTGACTGTGGAAACTTCACACTGGACCTCATGCAGCTTGGATTCTGTGATCTCCACTCTTCCTCCAGACTCCGGGACCTTGATTTCCAAATGAAATGCAAAAGTCCAAAGAGGAATTTGGACCACTGAGCAATAGTACAGTCCTTTTCCTCCCTAGCGCAGGTAAGACTCTTCTGACATTGTCTCTGGTTCAGGAGTGGCTTGACACAAGGAATGTGACAGTTGTACACCATGTCCTGGATTAGGGATGAGCTTCGTGTTCGAGTCGAACGCATGTTCGACTCGAACATCGGCTGTTTGAACGTTCGTCGAATTGCGAACGATATGGGCCGTTCGCGCCCAATTCGTGTGGTGCGTCACGGCCCATATTTCACTGCAGCATTGCAGTGCATTGCTGGCTGATGATTGGCCAAGCATGCACTATGACCCGCATGCTTGGCCAATCACAGCGCCGTCGGTAGAGAGAGCTGTAATTGGCCAAAGCCAGGGTGGCTTTGGCCAATTATGGCTCAGGGGGTTTAAAACACCTGTGTAGTGTATTCTGGCATGCTTAGAAAGAGAGACAGTGTCATTTCATTTGAGTTAGCTAGATTAGGCAGGACAGTCAGTGAGTTAGCTGCACTTACAGTGTATTGTGTATATATATGCATCACAGGTGTTGCATATATATATATATATATATATATATATATATATATATATATATATATATAATATATATATATATATACACTGTATTCAGTTTAGCTAGATCCGTTCCTGTCTTGTTACAGTATTTACAGCTACCTGAAGAAAATTGCTGGTGTTCTTTTGATCCTATTAGTACCACAGTCAGGCAGCTAGGCTATTTACAGTTAGTGCAGTGCGTCCTGCTCACAGTGTTCAGTTAAAGCTACAAGTTAGTTTAGTGTGATCTCTGCACAGTGTTCAGCTAAAACTACAAGTTAGTGTAGTGCGTCCTGCTCACAGTGTTCAGCTAAAACTACTAGTTAGTGTAGTGCGTCCCCTGAACAGTGTTCAGCTAAAGCTACAAGTTAGTGTAGTACGTTCTCCTCACAGTGTTCAGCTAAAACTACAAGTTAGTGTAGTGAGACCTCTGCACAGTGTTCAGCTAAAGCTACAAGTTAGTATAGTGCGTCCTCCTCACAGTGTTCAGCTAAAACTACAAGTTAGTGTAGTGAGACCTCTGCACAGTGTTCAACTAAAGCTACAAGTTAGTGTAGTGCGTCCTCCTCACAGTGTTCAGCTAAAACTACAAGTTAGTGTAGTGCATCCTCTCCACAGTGTTCAGCTAAAACTACAAGTTAGTGTAGTGCGACCTCTGCACAGTGTTCAGCTAAAGCTACAAGTTAGGGTAGTGCGTCCTCCTCACAGTGTTCAGCTAAAACTACAAGTTAGTGTAGTGAGACATCTGCACAGTGTTCAGCTAAAGCTACAAGTTAGGGTAGTGCGTTCCCCTCACAGTGTTCAGCTAAAACTAAAAGTTAGTGTAGTGCGACCTCTGCACAGTGTTCAGCTAAAGCTACAAGTTAGCGTAGTGCGTAATCCTCACAGTGTTCAGCTAAAGCTACAAGTTAGGGTAGTGCGTTCTCCTCACAGTGTTCAGCTAAAACTACAAGTTAGTGTAGTGAGACCGCTGCACAGTGTTCAGCTAAAGCTACAAGTTAGGGTAGTGCGTCCTCCTCACAGTGTTCAGCTAAAGCTACAAGTTAGTTTAGTGTGACCTCTGCACAGTGTTCAGCTAAAGCTACAAGTTAAGGTAGTGCGTCCTCCTCACAGTGTTCAGCTAAAACTACAAGTTAGTGTAGTGCGACCTCTGCACAGTGTTCAGCTAAAGCTACAAGTTAGGGTAGTGCGTTCTCCTCACAGTGTTCAGCTAAAACTACAAGTTAGTGTAGTGAGACCTCTGCACAGTGTTCAGCTAAAGCTACAAGTTAGTGTAGTGCGTCCTCCTCACAGTGTTCAGCTAAAATTACAAGTTAGTGTAGTGAGACCTCTGCAGTGTTCAGCTAAAGCTACAAGTTAGTGTAGTGCGTCCTCCTCACAGTGTTCAGCTAAAACTACAAGTTAGTGTAGTGCATCCTCCTCACAGTGTTCAGCGAAAGCTACAAGTTAGTGTAGTGCGTCCTCCTCACAGTGTTCAGCTAAAAGTACGAGTTAGTGTAGTGCGTCCTCCTCACAGTGTTCAGCTAAAGCTACAAGTTAGGGTAGTGCGTCCTGCTCACAGTGTTCAGCTAAAGCTACGAGTTAGTTTAGTGTGACCTCTGCACAGTGTTCAGCTAAAGCTACAAGTTAGTGTAGTGCGTCCTGCTCACAGTGTTCAGCTAAAACTACGAGTTAGTGTAGTGCGTCCTCTGAACAGTGTTCAGCTAAAGCTACAAGTTAGGGTAGTGCATCCTCCTCACAGTGTTCAGCTAAAGCTACAAGTTAGTTTAGTGTGACCTCTGCACAGTGTTCAGCTAAAGCTACAAGTTAGTGAAGTGCGTCCTCCTCACAATGTTCAGCTAAAGCTACAAGTTAGTGTAGTGCGACCTCTGCACAGTGTTCAGCTAAAGCTACAAGTTAGGGTAGTGCGTTCTCCTCACAGTGTTCAGCTAAAACTACAAGTTAGTGTAGTGAGACCTCTGCACAGTGTTCAGCTAAAGCTACAAGTTAGTGTAGTGCGTCCTCCTCACAGTGTTCAGCTAAAATTACAAGTTAGTGTAGTGAGACCTCTGCAGTGTTCAGCTAAAGCTACAAGTTAGTGTAGTGCGACCTCTGCACAGTGTTCAGCTAAAGCTACAAGTTAGTGTAGTGTGTCCTCCTCACAGGGTTCAGCTAAAACTACAAGTTAGTGTAGTGAGACCTCTGCACAGTGTTCAGCTAAAGCTACACGTTAGGGTAGTGCTTCCTCCTCACAGTGCTCAGCTAAAGCTACAAGTTAGTTTAGTGTGACCTCTGCACAGTGTTCAGCTAAAGCTACAAGTTAGGGTAGTGCGTTCTCCTCACAGTGTTCAGCTAAAACTACAAGTTAGTGTAGTGAGACCTCTGCACAGTGTTCAGCTAAAGCTACAAGTTAGTGTAGTGCGTCCTCCTCACAGTGTTCAGCTAAAACTACAAGTTAGTGTAGTGAGACCTCTGCACAGTGTTCAGCTGAAGCTACAAGTTAGTGTAGTGCGTCCTCCTCACAGTGTTCAGCTAAAACTACAAGTTAGTTTAGTGTGACCTCTGCACAATGTTCAGCTAAAGCTACAAGTTAGGGTAGTGCGTCCTCCTCACAGTGTTCAGCTAAATCTACAAGTTAGTGTAGTGAGACCTCTGCACAGTGTTCAGCTAAAGCTACAAGTTAGTGTAGTGCGTCCTCCTCACAGTGTTCAGCTAAAACTACAAGTTAGTTTAATGTGACCTCTGCACAATGTTCAGCTAAAGCTACAAGTTAGGGTAGTGCGTCCTCCTCACAGTGTTCAGCTAAATCTACAAGTTAGTGTAGTGAGACCTCTGCACAGTGTTCAGCTGAAGCTACAAGTTAGTGTAGTGCGTCCTCCTCACAGTGTTCAGCTAAAACTACAAGTTAGTTTAGTGTGACCTCTGCACAATGTTCAGCTAAAGCTACAAGTTAGGGTAGTGCGTCCTCCTCACAGTGTTCAGCTAAATCTACAAGTTAGTGTAGTGAGACCTCTGCACAGTGTTCAGCTAAAGCTACAAGTTAGTGTAGTGCATCCTCCTCACAGTGTTCAGCTAAAACTACAAGTTAGTGTAGTGCGACCTCTGCACAGTGTTCAGCTAAAGCTATAAGTTAGTGTAGTGTGTCCTCCTCACAGGGTTCAGCTAAAACTACAAGTTAGTGTAATGAGACCTCTGCACAGTTTTCAGCTAAAGCTACAAGTTAGGGTAGTGCGTCCTCCTCACAGTGTTCAGCTAAAGCTACAAGTTAGTTTAGTGTGACCTCTGCACAGTGTTCAGCTAAAGCTACAAGTTAGGGTAGTGCGTCCTCCTCACAATGTTCAGCTAAAGCTACAAGTTAGTTTAGTGTGACCTCTGCACAGTGTTCAGCTAAAGCTACAAGTTAGGGTAGTGCGTTCTCCTCACAGTGTTCAGCTAAAACTACAAGTTAGTGTAGTGAGACCTCTGCACAGTGTTCAGCTAAAGCTACAAGTTAGTGTAGTGCGTCCTCCTCACAGTGTTCAGCTAAAACTACAAGTTAGTGTAGTGAGACCTCTGCACAGTGTTCAGCTGAAGCTACAAGTTAGTGTAGTGCGTCCTCCTCACAGTGTTCAGCTAAAACTACAATTTAGTTTAGTGTGACCTCTGCACAGTGTTCAGCTAAAGCTACAAGTTAGGGTAGTGCGTCCTCCTCACAGTGTTCAGCTAAAGCTACAAGTTGGTGTAGTGTGTCCTCCTCACAGTGTTCAGCGAAAACTACAAGTTAGTGTAGTGCGACCTCTGCACAGTGTTCAGCTAAAGCTACAAGTTAGTGTAGTGCGTCCTCCTCACAGTGTTCAGCGAAAACTACAAGTTAGTGTAGTGCGTCCTCCTCACAGTGTTCAGCTAAAACTACAAGTTAGTGTAGTGAGACCTCTGCACAGTGTTCAGCTAAAGCTACAAGTTAGTGTAGTGCGTCCTCCTCACAGTGTTCAGCTAAAGCTACAAGTTGGTGTAGTGTGTCCTCCTCGCAGTGTTCAGCGAAAACTACACGTTAGTGTAGTGCGACCTCTGCCCAGTGTTCAGCTAAAGCTACAAGTTAGTGTAGTGCGTCCTCCTCACAGTGTTCAGCTAAAACTACAAGTTAGTGTAGTGAGACCTCTGCACAGTGTTCAGCTAAAGCTACAAGTTAGTGTAGTGCGTCTTCCTCACAGTGTTCAGCTAAAGCTACAAGTTAGTTTAGCGTGACCTCTGCACAGTGTTCAGCTAAAGCTACAAGTTAGGGTAGTGAGTCCTCCGCACAGTGTTTAGCTAAAGCTACAAGTTGGTGTAGTGTCTCCTCCCCACAGTGTTCAGCGAAAACTACAAGTTAGTGTAGTGCGACCTCTGCACAGTGTTCAGCTAAAGCTACAAGTTAGTGTAGTGCGTCCTCCTCACAGTGTTCAGCTAAAACTACAAGTTAGTTTAGTGTGACCTCTGCACACTGTTCAGCTAAAGCTACAAGTTGGTGTAGTGTGTCCTCCTCACAGTTTTCAGCAAAAACTACAAGTTAGTTTAGTGTGACCTCTGCACAGTGTTCAGCTAAAGCTACAAGTTAGGGTAGTGCGTCCTCCTCACAGTGTTCAGCTAAAGCTACAAGTTAGTTTAGTGTGACCTTTGCACAGTGTTCAGCTAAAGCTACAAGTTAGGGTAGTGCATTCTCCTCACAATGTTCAGCTAAAACAACAAGTTAGTGTAGTGAGACCTCTGCACAGTGTTCAGCTAAAGCTACAAGTTAGTGTAGTGCGTCCTCCTCACAGTGTTCAGCTAAAACTACAAGTTAGTGTAGTGAGACCTCTGCACAGTGTTCAGCTGAAGCTACAAGTTAGTGTAGTGCGTCCTCCTCACAGTGTTCAGCTAAAACTACAAGTTAGTGTAGTGAGACCTCTGCACAGTGTTCAGCTGAAGCTACAAGTTAGTGTAGTGCGTCCTCCTCACAGTGTTCAGCTAAAACTACAAGTTAGTTTAGTGTGACCTCTGCACAGTGTTCAGCAAAAGCTACAAGTTAGAGTAGTGCGTCCTCCTCACAGTGTTCAGCTAAAGCTACAAGTTGGTGTAGTGTGTCCTCCTCACAGTGTTCAGCGAAAACTACAAGTTAGTGTAGTGCAACCTCTGCACAGTGTTCAGCTAAAGCTACAAGTTAGTGTAGTGCGTCCTCCTCACAGTGTTCAGCTAAAACTACAAGTTAGTGTAGTGAGACCTCTGCACAGTGTTCAGCTAAAGCTACAAGTTAGTGTAGTGCGTCCTCCTCACAGTGTTCAGCTAAAGCTACAAGTTGGTGTAGTGTGTCCTCCTCACAGTGTTCAGCGAAAACTACACGTTAGTGTAGTGCGACCTCTGCCCAGTGTTCAGCTAAAGATACAAGTTAGTGTAGTGCATCCTCCTCACAGTGTTCAGCTAAAACTACAAGTTAGTGTAGTGAGACCTCTGCACAGTGTTCAGCTAAAGCTACAAAGTTAGTGTAGTGCGTCCTCCTCACAGTGTTCAGCTAAAGCTACAAGTTAGTTTAGTGTGACCTCTGCACAGTGTTCAGCTAAAGCTACAAGTTAGGGTAGTGAGTCCTCCTCACAGTGTTTAGCTAAAGCTACAAGTTGGTGTAGTGTCTCCTCCCCACAGTGTTCAGCGAAAACTACAAGTTAGTGTAGTGCAACCTCTGCACAGTGTTCAGCTACAAGTTGGTGTAGTGCGTCCTCCTCACAGTGTTCAGCTAAAACTACAAGTTAGTGTAGTGCGACCTCTGCACAGTGTTCAGCTAAAGCTACAAGTTAGTGTAGTGCGTCCTCCTCACAGTGTTCAGCTAAAACTACAAGTTAGTTTAGTGTGACCTCTGCACAGTGTTCAGCTAAAGCTACAAGTTGGTGTAGTGTGTCCTCCTCACAGTGTTCAGCGAAAACTACAAGTTAGTTTAGTGTGACCTCTGCACAGTGTTCAGCTAAAGCTACAAGTTAGGGTAGTGCGTCCTCCTCACAGTGTTCAGCTAAAGCTTCAAGTTAGTGTAGTGAGACCTCTGCACAGTGTTCAGCTAAAGCTACAAGTTAGGGTAGTGCGTCCTTCTCACAGTGTTCAGCTGAAGCTACAAGTTAGTGTAGTGCGTCCTCCTCACAGTGTTCAGCTAAAACTACAAGTTAGTTTAGTGTGACCTCTGCACAGTGTTCAGCTAAAGCTACAAGTTAGGGTAGTGCGTCCTCCTCACAGTGTTCAGCTAAAGCTACAAGTTGGTGTAGTGTGTCCTCCTCACAGTGTTCAGCGAAAAATACACGTTAGTGTAGTGCGACCTCTGCACAGTGTTCAGCTAAAGCTACAAGTTAGTGTAGTGCGTCCTCCTCACAGTGTTCAGCTAAAACTACAAGTTAGTGTAGTGAGACCTCTGCACAGTGTTCAGCTAAAGCTACAAGTTAGTGTAGTGGGTCCTCCTCACAGTGTTCAGCTAAAGCTACAAGTTAGTTTAGTGTGACCTCTGCACAGTGTTCAGCTAAAGCTACAAGTTAGAGTAGTGAGTCCTCCTCACAGTGTTTAGCTAAAGCTACAAGTTGGTGTAGTGTCTCCTCCCCACAGTGTTCAGTGAAAACTGCAAGTTAGTGTAGTGCTACCTCTGCACAGTGTTCAGCTACAAGTTGGTGTAGTGCGTCTTCCTCACAGTGTTCAGCTAAAACTACAAGTTAGTGTAGTGAGACCTCTGCACAGTGTTCAGCTAAAGCTACAAGTTAGGGTAGTGCGTCCTCCTCACAGTGTTCAGCTAAAGCTACAAGTTGGTGTAGTGTGTCCTCCTCACAGTGTTCAGTGAAAACTACAAGTTAGTGTAGTTCGACCTCTGCACAGTGTTCAGCTAAAGCTACAAGTTAGTGTAGTGCGTCCTCCTCACAGTGTTCAGCTAAAACTACAAGTTAGTGTAGTGAGTCCTCTGCACAGTGTTCAGCTAAAGCTACAAGTTAGTGTAGTGCGTCCTCCTCACAGTGTTCAGCTAAAGCTACAAGTTGGTGTAGTGTGTCCTCCTC
Organism: Aquarana catesbeiana; assembly: GCF_042186555.1. NCBI lineage: Eukaryota > Metazoa > Chordata > Amphibia > Anura > Ranidae > Aquarana > Aquarana catesbeiana. The sequence goes on along the minus strand of NC_133327.1, from coordinate 681,545,278 downwards.
ACAGTGTTCAGCGAAAACTACACGTTAGTGTAGTGCGACCTCTGCACAGTGTTCAGCTAAAGCTACAAGTTAGTGTAGTGCGTCCTCCTCACAGTGTTCAGCTAAAGCTACAATTTAATTTAGTGTGACCTCTGCACAGTGTTCAGCTAAAGCTACAAGTTAGGGTAGCGAGTCCTCCTCACAGTGTTTAGCTAAAGCTACAAGTTGGTGTAGTGTCTCCTCCCCACAGTGTTCAGCGAAAACTACAAGTTATTGTAGTGCGACCTCTGCCAGTGTTCAGCTACAAGTTAGTGTAGTGCGTCCTCCTCACAGTGTTCAGCTAAAACTACAAGTTAGTGTAGTGCGTCCTCCTCACAGTGTTCAGCTAAAACTACAAGTTAGTGTAGTGCGTCCTCCTCACAGTGTTCAGCTAAAACTACAAGTTAGTGTAGTGCGACCTCTGCACAGTGTTCAGCTAAAGCTACAAGTTAGGGTAGTGCGTCCTCCTCACAGTGTTCAGCTAAAGCTACAAGTTATTTTTTTGCGAGCTCTGCACAGTGTTCAGCTAAAGCTACCTGTAGAAGGTTGGTGGTGTTTTCCTGATCCTATCACTACCGCAGGCAGCTAAATAAGCTACTAGTTAGTGTAGTGCGAGCTCTGCACAGTGTTCACCTAAAGCCACCTGTAGAAGGTTGGTGGTGTTTTCCTGATCCTATTACTACCGCAGGCAGCTAAATAAGCTACAAGTTAGTGTAGTGCGAGCTCTGCACAGTGTTCAGCTAAAGCTACCTGTAGAAGGTTGGTGGTGTTTTCCTGATCCTATCATTACCGCAGGCAGCTAAATAAGCTACAAGTTATTTTTTTGCGAGCTCTGCACAGTGTTCAGCTAAAGCTACCTGTAGAAGGTTGGTGGTGTTCTCATACTTCAGGCAGGCAGTTGATTTTGCTAGCTGCAGTATCAGTACATATATATATATAGAGGGTAAGCAGGCTCTGTGTCTAGAGGCAATAGTGCTGGTCGTGAAGACGGTGCATCCTCATCAGCACGTGGCCGTGGGACACGCTTGGCCTTTTTTTCGGCAGCTTGCCGTGTTGAGCCGCAACATGCAGAAGACTTGGTCGAGTGGATGACCAAGCCGTCCTCATCCTCCTCCTCTCTCACCCATGCTCAGGGTACTTTGTCTGGCAAAGCAGCGGCCTCTTCCCTCGGCTCAATGTCATCAGTGACTCCTTTCCTAGCCCCACCATGTCCTCCTGAGGAGTCCCTCGAACTGTTTGACCACAGTGTTGGGTACATGCTCCAGGAGGATGCCCAGCATTTGGAAGGCTCTGATGATGATACTGAGCTCGATGAAGGCAGTAACGTGAGCATGGACAGAGGGGGTGCCCAAGAAGGACAGCAATCTGTCAGTCATGCTCCCCCTGCTGCAGCATACTGCCAGGTTTGCTCCAGTGATGAGGAGGGAGGGGATGATGAGGTCACTGACTCAACGTGGGTGCCTGATAGGAGAGAGAAGGAGGAGGAGGAGGCGTCACCAACGAGGCAGGATGCCCTCCAGGGGCCAGCCTACGGGCAGCACACTGACTGCATCACACCCCAAAGCTCCGCATGTGCAGGGCGCTGCAGTCTCTGCTCATTATTCAAAAAGTTCTTTGGTGTGGGCCTTTTTTGAGACAAGTGCATCAGATCGCACCGCTGCTATTTGCAACATATGTCTCAAGCATATCTCGCGTGGCCAAAACATCTCCCGCTTGGGCACCACATGCTTGACCAGACATATGTTGACCTGCCATGCAGTTCGTTGGCAAGCGTATCTAAAAGACCCACACCAAAGAACAAAGAGGACCTCTCCTTGCTCCTCATCAGCTGAGATCTCCAACCCCACTATACCTTCAGTCCTCTCTGAGATCTGCACTGAGAGGAATGAAGGTGTAGAATTAGGTGTGTCACAGCCAAGTACTTGTGGGCAATCTGCTTTCGGTACACCGACGTCAGATTGTACCAGGCAAATTTCCCTGCCCCAGCTGCTGCACCGCCGAAAGAAGTTCGCTCCCAGCCATCCACATGCCCAGCGGTTGAATGCTAGCTTGGCAAAATTGCTAGCACTTCAACTGCTGCCTTTTCAGTTGGTAGACTCTGCCCCCCTCCGTGAGTTTGTGGAATGTGCGGTTCCTCAGTGCCAGGTACCCAAACGGCTCTCTACCGGCATGTGGAAGGCAATGTCCATGCCTCACTGGACAGGGCGGTCAGTGGTAAGGTGCATATTACCGCTGACTCATGGTCCAGCAGGCATGGACAGGGACGTTACCTAAGTTTCACCGCGCATTGGGTGACTCTGCTGGCAGCTGGGAAGGATGCAGGACAAGGTGCAGTAGTGTTGGAGGTTGTTCCGCCACCACGCCTCCAAAATGCCACTACTAATGATTGTGGCACACCTCTCTCCTCCACCCCCTCCTCTTCTTCTTCCTCCATGGCCTCTTCCTGTGATTTGTCCTCGGAACCAGCAGTGCTCCGTAGGCGTTCAAAGGGCTACGCAAGTACGCAGGCCAAAAGATGCCATGCGGTGCTTGAGCTGGTGTGCTTGGGGGACAGGAGCCACACTTGGGCAGAGGTTCTGTCAGCTCTGAGGCAGGTTCAGAGGTGGTTGACACCACGCCAACTTAAGGCAGGAATGGTGGTTTGCGACAATGGCACCAACCTCTTCTCTGCCCTCCGACAGGGACAAATTAACCAATTGCCCTGTTTGGCTCACGTTCTTAACTTGGTGGTGCAGCGGTTTTTGGGCAGGTATCCAGGCTTACAGGATGTCCTGAGGCAGGCCAGGAAATTCTGTGTGCATTTCCGCCGGTCATATAATGCCAGTGCTTGGCTGGCGGACCTCCAAAAGGAGTTTAACCTGCCCAAGAACCGCCTAATCTGTGACATGCCCACCAGGTGGAACTCAACGTTGGCCATGCTGCAGCAGCTGCACACGCAGCAGCGGGCCATCAATGAGTACCTGTGCGACTATGGCACCAGGACAGGGTCAGGGGAGCTTGTTTTTTTTTCCCCACGCCAGTGGGCCATGATCAGGGATGTATGCACTGTCCTGTCACCATTTGGGGAGGCCACGAGGATGGTGAGCAGTGACAGTGCGTGCAACAGTGACACTGTCCCCCTTGTCCACCTGTTGGAGGACACGCTGCGTGGAATAATGGACAGGGCACTTGAGGCAGAACAGAGGCAGGAAGAGGGGGACTTCCTTAGCTTTCAAGGCCCCCTTTATCCAGACAGTGTTCCTGCGTGCCCGCCGATTACACAGGAAGAGGACGAGGAGGAGGAGGATTGTGTCAGTATGGAGGTGGAGCCTGGCACTCAGCATCAGCAGCAGTCTTTAAGGGATCAGTCCCAAGAAACACATGGACTTGTACGTGGCTGGGAGGAGGTGGCTGCGGACCATGTAGTCCTTAGTGACCCAGAGGACTCCGGACCGAATGCCTCAGCAAACCTACGCTGCATGGCATCCCTGATCCTGCAAAGCCTGCGTAAGGATCCTCGTATTCGTGGTATCAAGGAGAAGGACCAATACTGACTGGCAACCCTCCTTGATCCACGTTACAAGGGTAAGGTTGCGGACCTTATCTTGCCGTCGCAGAGGGAGCAGAGGATGAAACATCTTCAGGAGGCCTTGCAGAAAGGTCTGTGCAACACATTCCCAGAGACTGGGAAGTTACAAACTCCTGTTTCTGGACAACGTGTTGCTGAGGCTTCGGTCAGTCAAAGAAGGAGCGGTGGAGAAGGTGGCTGTCTGACCGATGTGTTCAGACAATTTTTTAGTCCGCAGCCCCAAGGTATGATCGGTTCCAGCAACCATTGCCAGCGTCTGTTTTACATGGTGCAGGAATACCTAGGGGCAAGATCTGACTTGGACACCTTTCCCACCGAAAATCCTCTAGGTTACTGGGTCTGGAGGATGGATTACTGGCCAGAGCTTGCACAGTATGCAATTGAGCTACTGGCTTGTCCTGCATCCAGTTTTCTTTCGGAACGCACATTCAGTGCTGCTGGAGGCTTTGTAACCGATCACAGGGTGCGTCTGTCCAACGACTCGGTCGATCGACTGACCTTCATAAAGATGAATCAGGCTTGGATCACCACCAGCTACCAAGCACCTGATGCTTATGTAACCGAATAATTTTTTTTGAAATCTCAGATCCCTTCAAAGACTGCCTATGCTGATGCTGAGTGACTATCCTGAGTAATTATCCTCTTCCTCCTCAATGATCACGCTGATAGCTTGTAAGAGCATTTCTGGTTCTGGGCACCGCCACCAGTGCCTAAGGCCCAATTTTTCAGCCCCTGTTTAACAGGGGCGTGTAATTACAATTTTTGATGCATCACTTTGCAGCAGGGCTCGTTTCTGCGTTCCAACTAGAGTATCTGTGAGGGGTTGCAGTGTTGTGGCACCAGCACCAGTGCCTAAGGCCCAATTTTTCAGCCCCTGTTCAACAGGGGCGTGTAATTACAATTCTTGATCTAATATTTCACAGCAGGGCCCTGTGAGGGCTTACAGTGTTGTGGCCACAGCAATACCTAAGGCCCAAATTTCTGCTGAGTATATAGGGTAGGCCCCTACTTTCAAACATCTAACTTACAAACGACTCCTACTTGCAAACGGAAGGAGACAACAGGAAGTGAGATGAAATCTACCCCTAGGAAGGGAAATTCTCTCCTGTAAGAGTTAATATGGGAAAAACTTTTCTCCTTTCCACTGATGCTTTATCACCAATCCTTGTTTCACAAAAAACCACACATTTTCAAAAAACATTTGTCATTGGGACAAAAAATTAGGTGAAATCTTCTGAAGAGGAGCACAGACAGCAAAACAAATGTCACAGGGGTGATAACCCTTCCCTATGTTTTCCAAAAAGCTTAAAAAAGATTTTTTGGCTGGAGCTAAACACGTTAAAAATGTACCAGTTCAAAATTACAAACAGATTCTACTTAACAACAAACCTACAGTCCCTGTCTTGTTTGCACCGCCTGTATACTGCTGTTCAGAGTATATAGGGCCTGGTGGCCCCACACCTTTCCTTTTTTTAATTTGGGTGAGGTATTCCCCTTAATATCCATACAAGACCCAAAGGGCCTGGTAATGGACTGGGGGGTACCCATGCCGTTTGTCTCACTGATTTTCATCCGTATTGCCAGGACCCAACATTACATTAAAGCCGCAAGCAGTTTTTAAAAGAATTTTTTGCATTGATACATGTCCCCTGGGGCAGGGCCCGGGTCCCCAAACCCTTTTTAGGACAATACCATGAAAATTAGCCTTTAAAATGAGCACTTTTGATTTTGAACGTTCGAGTCCCATAGACGTCAATGGGGTTCTAATGTTCGTGTGAATTTTCGGTCCGTTCGCAGGTTCTGGTGAGAACCGAACCGGGGGGTGTTCGGCTCATCCCTATCCTGGATACGTCTGTAGTGTGGTGGCTCTTGAAACACTGAAACCAGCCGTAGTCCACTCCTTGTGAATCCCCCCCCAAATTCTTGACTAGCCATTGCTTCACAATCCTCTCAAGGCTCTCAACAGGTTATCCCTGTTGCTTGTGGACTTTTTCCTTCCACTCAACGTTCCAATAATATGCTTGGATACAGCCCTCTGTGAACAGCCAGCTTCTTTAGCAATGACCTTTTTGGACTTAACCTCCTTGTGGAGAGTGTCAATGACTGTATTCTGTACAACTGTCAGGTCAGCAGTCTTCCCCCCATGATTGTGTAACCTACTGAACCAGACAGAGACCATTTAAAGGCTCAGAAAACCTTTACAGGGGTTTTGAGTTAATTAGCTAATAAGAGTGTGACACCATGAGTCTACAATATTGAATTTTTTTACAATATTTTTTTTTGAGATACTGAATTTTGGGTTGTCACTAGCTGTAAGCCATAGTCATCAAAATAAAAATAAAAAAGAAATGCTTGAAATATATCACTCTGTGTGTAATGAATCTATAAAATATGTGAGTTTCACTTAATGAATTGAGTTACTGAAATAAATTAACTTTTTAATGATATTCTAATCCTTTGAGATGCACCTGTATGTATATATACAGTATCTCATAAAAGTAAGTACACCCCTCACATATTTGTAAATCTTTTCTTCTATCTTTTCATGTGACAACCCTGAAGAAATGACACTTTGCTACAATGTAAAGTAGTGAGTGTACAGCTTGTATAACAGTGTAAATTTGCTGTCCCCTCAAAGTAACTCAACACACAGCCATTAATGTCTAAACCGCTGGCAACAAAAGTGAGTACACTGCTTGTGTTAAAGGGACATCGACACTGGTAATCAGGGCACTGATTATCAGTGCAGCCCCAACAGTGCCGACCAGTGCTGCCAATCAGTGCCCACCAGTAGTGCCCATCAGTGTCCCCTATCAGTGCTCACCAGTGCTGCCTATCAGTGTCCACCAGTAGTGCCCATCAGTGCCTCATCAGTGCCACCTATTAGTGCCACCTATCAGTGCCCATCAGTGCCACCTATCAGTGCCCATCAGTGCCACCTATTAGTGCTGCCTATCAGTGCCTATTAGTGCCATCTATTAGTGCCACCTATTAGTGCCCATCAGTGCTGCCTCATCAATGCACACCAGTGCCACCTCTTCAGTGCCCATCAGTGCAGCCTATCAGTGTCCATCAGGGCAACCTCATCAGTGCCCACCAGTGCAGCATATCAGTACCCATCAGTGCAGCCTCATTAGTGCCCATTAGTATAGCCTATCAGTAACCATCAGTGCAGCTACATTAGTGCCCATCAGTGTAGCTTCATCAGTGCAGCCTCATCAGTGCCCATCAGTGCAGCCTCATCAGTGCCCATCAGTGCAGCCTCATTAGTGCCCATCAGTGCAGCCTCATCAGTGCCCATCAGTGCAGCCTATTAGTGAAGGAGAAAAATTACCTGTTTGCAAAACTATGAAAATTGTTTTTTTTTTTAAATGTTGATCTTTTTCGTTTGCTTAGCAAAAAAATAAAAACCCCAGTGGTGATTAAATACCACCAAAAGAGAGCTCTATTTGTGTAAAAAAAATATATAAAAATGCCATTTGGGTAAAGTGTAGCATGACCGCGCAATTGTCATTCAAAATGTGAGAGCGCTGAAAGCTGAAAATTGGCCTGGGCAGGAAGGGGGGTAAAAGTGCCCGGTAGGCAAGCAGTTAAACCCCCTGTGCCACCTGATTCTCAATAAAGTATATTCAGCTGCAGTTCACCGCGTTTGATCGCTTTGGGCCGGTGCTGCATGACCTGGCCGTACGAGCGACTTCTCACCCGCCTCACTTCATCTTTTTTTTCCTGCCGCCTCCGGGGCTCTGTGCAGGCCGACTCCCTCGCTGCCTATGTTTGTTCGCCACGAATGTGCCGCCTCGCCTTATCCGCCGGTTTCCGTCTAAAAATAACACAGGGATGATTGCCCGCCTGTGCGCAATAACATTGATCTATATTTCTGCCTTCCTTCGCAAAATTGATAATTCAGCGAAGATTCTGTGCCAGGAGAGCCTCAGAAAGTGCTGAGCGGGGGGGAGGGGGAAACGGCGGCGTGAGGAGCGGCGGATTCTGTTTCATGGTTTCTGGAGTTCGGGGACCGGTACCTGTCAGGCGAAAATTCCGCCTCGTATATTCTCAGAGCCGCCTGTCAGGGAACGAATGTACTTTTAAGTGGCTGGCGGGGGCGATGAGTAAAGGGGGGGGAGGTGTGGTGGGGGGGGGCTTATCAACGCCAATTGGCAGAGCCTGGATGAGACGCTCCGGTATTTCAGAGCTGCGGGTCGTCTCAAACTTTTTTTTTTTTTCTTTCTCAGATTGTTTCATGAAATATTTAATGACAGAACACGTTTTTATTGTACCTTGCTTCCTCGCCAGTGATTTGCAGCGAGCCTCACCTCGGGCGCCCGAGGGCTCGTCACATCCTGCGCGGCGCGGGGAAGTGAGAAGATAAAGAAATATGCTTTATGAGCGTAATATGCTCGCTATCGAGATTATTTTGCTGAAAATCGCCTCTAACCCAAGAACAAAAATAGTTTTAATAAACTTCTCGGAAGTGCCGCGTCTTCTCGGCGCAGAAAAAAAAAAAAAAAAAAGAAATAGGCAATCGTCTAAATAAGAAAAAAATGCAAATATTTAATCGAGAGATCGCTAACGTGCAAATGAGGACGCTCGGGGAAGGAAATTAGCGCGGCGCCGGTGGATGCATCGGCGTGAGATCGTTTTTTTTATTTATTTTTTTTCGGTAAAACGCGAGAAATGAATTGGCTGGCGGTGGAATGTAATTCTGTCCCGAAGCGGCGATCCTTGCAGGAATTAAGAACGATGTTTTCGGTATATTGCAGGAGCTAAATATTTCTTCTTATGAAAGAAATCGTTTTAGAGCGGCGTGAGCGGCGGTGAGCGCTTACACGGGAGGATTGCGGGGGAAATGTGTTTTTTTTGTCCTCGGTATTCCCAGCTCCTCGCGGAGAACGCTGGACGGTTTCCAGGCTTGTAATGCGGAGAGAGAGAGAGGTAGATTATCAACTCTTTTGGGCCTACAGAGATGGAGCTGTCAGTTTCTTGTACTGTACAAGGCCAGCGCCGCGCTCAAGTAATAATCCCTCCATATACAATGCAATTTAAAGCTGAACGCCACAGAAAAAAAAATGTAATTCAAATATAAACATCAATAGCCATAAAAAGATAAAAATCCACTTTGTGTGCACCAAATACCTTTTTGCTAACCCAGGTACTACGTTGTAAAAGTAGCAGAGACATCAACACTGTGCTGTACAGAGAACAGAAAATGGGCTCAAATCGCACTGAAGATGTGAATGCAGCAATTTTGGAACTGCACTGCAACCAGATCGCATGGTCATTTTGTACCACGCGCTCCGGTGTCAGCAGATGCACTGCGTTTGCGACCTGCAATTGTGATGTCATCAAGATTGCTCTGACACCCGCAAGGGTAGTGCGATTTCAATGCGGTTTGGGAAATGCTCACGGATTGCGGCGTTTCCTGCACTGCATTAGTGCAAACCTAGCCTGACTGTGCAACCTGCCCTTGTGTTCCTTCTCCTCCTTGAATGGAGAAAAAGATACATTGTATTACATACGGGATCCATTATATAATACATTGTATACATACAGGACCCATTATATACTATATTGTATATATAGAGGATACATTATATAATACATTGTATACATACAGGATCCATTATATAATACATTGTATACATACAGGATCCATTATATAATACATTGTATACATACAGGATCTATTATATAGTACATTGTGTGTGTATATACAGGATCCATTATATACTATATTGCATACATACAGGATCCATTATATACTATATTTATATATTGAGGATCCAGTATATAATACATTGTATTCATCCAGGATCCATTATATAATACATTGAATACCCCACAGTTGGTGGTCAGTGGTAAGAAGAATATCCCAATGTTAGTGGTCAGTGGGAAGAAGAATATCCCAATGTTGTAAGTAGTGGGAGTAAGAAAACCCCAATGTTGGTGGTCTGTGGAAAGAAGATCTACCAGTGTTGGTGGTCAGTGGAAGGAAGAATGCCCAGTTTTGGTGGTCAGCGGTAGGAAGAATACCCAGTGTTGGTGGTCAGTGGAAGGAAAAATACCCCAATGTTGGTGGTCAGTGGTAGGAAGAATGCCCGGCGTTGGTGGTCAGTGGGAAGATGAAATCCCTTATGCTGATGGTCATTGGGAGCCAGAATGCCCCAAAGTTGATGGTCAGTGGGAGAAAGAATGCTGCAATGTTGGTGGTTAGTGGGAGAAAGAATGCTGCAATGTTGGTGGTCAGTAGGAGGAAGAATGCTGCAATGTTGGTGGTCAGTAGGAGGAAGAATGCCCCAATGTTGGTGGTCAGTGGGAGGAAGAATGCCCCAATGTTGGTGGTCAGTAGGAGGAAGAATGCCCCAATGTTGATGGTCAGTGGGAGGAAGAATGCTCCAATGTTGATGGTCAGTGGGAGGAAGAATGCCCCAATGTTGGTGGTCAGTAGGAGGAAGAATGCCCCAATGTTGGTGGTCGGTGGGAGGAAGAATGCCCCAATGTTGGTGGTCAATAGGAGGAAGAATGCCCCAATGTTGGTGGTCAGTAGGAAGAAAAATGCCCCAATGTTGGTGGTCAGTGGGAGGAAGAATGCCCCAATGTTGATGGTCAGTGGGAGGAAGAATGCCCCAATGTTGATGGTCAGTGGGAGGAAGAATGCTCCAATGTTAATGGTCAGTGGGAGGAAGAATGCCCCAGTGTTGGTGGTCAGTAGGAGGAAGAATGCTTCAATGTTGGTGGTCAGTGGGAGGAAGAATGCTGCAATTTTGGTGGTCAGTGGGAGGAAGAATGCCCCAATGTTGGTGGTCAGTAGGAGGAAGAATGCTTCAATGTTGGTGGTCAGTGGGAGGAAGAATGCTGCAATTTTGGTGGTCAGTGGGAGGAAAAATGCCCCAATGTTGGTGGTCAGTGGGAGGAAGAATGCTCCAATGTTGGTGGTCAGTGGGAGGAAGAATGCTGCAATGTTGGTGGTCAGTAGGAGGAAGAATGCTCCAATGTTGGTGGTCAGTAGGAGGAAGAATGCTTCAATGTTGGTGGTCAGTGAGAGGAAGAATGCTGCAATTTTGGTGGTCAGTGGGAGGAAGAATGCCCCAATGTTGGTGGTCAGTGGGAGGAAGAATGCTGCAATGTTGGTGGTCAGTGGGAGGAAGAATGCTGCAATTTTGGTGGTCAGTAGGAGGAAGAATGCTCCAATGTTGGTGGTCAGTAGGAGGAAGAATGCTTCAATGTTGGTGGTCAGTGGGAGGAAGAATGCTGCAATGTTGGTGGTCAGTGGGAGGAAGAATGCTCCAATGTTGGTGGTCAGTGGGAGGAAGAATGCTGCAATGTTGGTGGTCAGTGGGAGGAAGAATGCTGCAATGTTGGTGGTCAGTGGGAGGAAAAATGCTCCAATGTTGGTGGTCAGTGGGAGGAAGAATGCTGCAATGTTGGTGGTCAGTGAGAGGAAAAATATCCTAATGTTAATGGACAGTAGGAGGAAGAATGCCCCAGTGTTAGTGGTCAGTAGGAGGAAGAATGCTGCAATGTTGGTGGTCAGTGGGAGGAAGAATGCCCCAGTGTTGGTGGTCAGTGGGAGGAAGAATGCCCCAATGTTGATGGTCAGTGGGAGGAAGAATGCCCCAATGTTGGTGGTCAGTGGGAAGAAGAATGCCCCAGTGTTGATGGTCAGTGGGAGGAAGAATGCTGCAATTTTGGTGGTCAGTGGGAGGAAGAATGCCCCAATGTTGGTGGTCAGTAGGAGGAAGAATGCTGCAATGTTGGTGGTCAGTAGGAGGAAGAATGCCCCAATGTTGGTGGTCAGTGGGAGGAAGAATGCCCCAATGTTGGTGGTCAGTAGGAGGAAGAATGCCCCAATGTTGATGGTCAGTGGGAGGAAGAATGCTCCAATGTTGATGGTCAGTGGGAGGAAGAATGCCCCAATGTTGGTGGTCAGTAGGAGGAAGAATGCCCCAATGTTGGTGGTCGGTGGGAGGAAGAATGCCCCAATGTTGGTGGTCAATAGGAGGAAGAATGCCCCAATGTTGGTGGTCAGTAGGAAGAAAAATGCCCCAATGTTGGTGGTCAGTGGGAGGAAGAATGCCCCAATGTTGATGGTCAGTGGGAGGAAGAATGCCCCAATGTTGATGGTCAGTGGGAGGAAGAATGCTCCAATGTTAATGGTCAGTGGGAGGAAGAATGCCCCAGTGTTGGTGGTCAGTAGGAGGAAGAATGCTTCAATGTTGGTGGTCAGTGGGAGGAAGAATGCTGCAATTTTGGTGGTCAGTGGGAGGAAGAATGCCCCAATGTTGGTGGTCAGTAGGAGGAAGAATGCTTCAATGTTGGTGGTCAGTGGGAGGAAGAATGCTGCAATTTTGGTGGTCAGTGGGAGGAAAAATGCCCCAATGTTGGTGGTCAGTGGGAGGAAGAATGCTCCAATGTTGGTGGTCAGTGGGAGGAAGAATGCTGCAATGTTGGTGGTCAGTAGGAGGAAGAATGCTCCAATGTTGGTGGTCAGTAGGAGGAAGAATGCTTCAATGTTGGTGGTCAGTGGGAGGAAGAATGCTGCAATTTTGGTGGTCAGTGGGAGGAAGAATGCCCCAATGTTGGTGGTCAGTGGGAGGAAGAATGCTGCAATGTTGGTGGTCAGTGGGAGGAAGAATGCTGCAATTTTGGTGGTCAGTAGGAGGAAGAATGCTCCAATGTTGGTGGTCAGTAGGAGGAAGAATGCTTCAATGTTGGTGGTCAGTGGGAGGAAGAATGCTGCAATGTTGGTGGTCAGTGGGAGGAAGAATGCTCCAATGTTGGTGGTCAGTGGGAGGAAGAATGCTGCAATGTTGGTGGTCAGTGGGAGGAAGAATGCTGCAATGTTGGTGGTCAGTGGGAGGAAAAATGCTCCAATGTTGGTGGTCAGTGGGAGGAAGAATGCTGCAATGTTGGTGGTCAGTGAGAGGAAAAATATCCTAATGTTAATGGACAGTAGGAGGAAGAATGCCCCAGTGTTAGTGGTCAGTAGGAGGAAGAATGCTGCAATGTTGGTGGTCAGTGGGAGGAAGAATGCCCCAGTGTTGGTGGTCAGTGGGAGGAAGAATGCCCCAATGTTGATGGTCAGTGGGAGGAAGAATGCCCCAATGTTGGTGGTCAGTGGGAAGAAGAATGCCCCAGTGTTGATGGTCAGTGGGAGGAAGAATGCTGCAATTTTGGTGGTCAGTGGGAGGAAGAATGCCCCAATGTTGGTGGTCAGTGGGAGGAAGAATGCTGCAATGTTGGTGGTCAGTGGGAGGAAGAATGCTCCAATGTTGGTGGTCAGTGGGAGGAAGAATGCTGCAATGTTGGTGGTCAGTGGGAGGAAGAATGCTGCAATGTTGGTGGTCAGTGGGAGGAAAAATGCTCCAATGTTGGTGGTCAGTGGGAGGAAGAATGCCCCAATGTTGGTGGTCAGTGGGAGGAAGAATGCTGCAATGTTGGTGGTCAGTGAGAGGAAAAATATCCTAATGTTAATGGACAGTAGGAGGAAGAATGCCCCAGTGTTGGTGGTCAGTGGGAGGAAGAATGCCCCACTGTTGGTGGTCAGTGGGAGGAAAAATGCTCCAAAAGTTGGTGGTCAGTGGGAGTAAAAATATCCCAATGTTGATGGTCAGTGGGAGGAAGAATGCCCCAGTGTTGGTGGTCAGTGGGAGGAAGAATGCCCCAGTGTTGGTGGTCAGTGGGAGGAAGAATGCCCCAATGTTAATGGTCAGTGGGAGGAAGAATGCTCCAATGTTGGTGGTCAGTGGGAGGAAAAATATCCCAATGTTAGTGGTCAGTAGGAGGAAGAATGCTGCAATGTTGGTGGTCAGTGGGAGGAAGAATGCCCCAGTGTTGGTGGTCAGTGGGAGGAAGAATGCCCCAATGTTGATGGTCAGTGGGAGGAAGAATGCCCAAATGTTGGTGGTCAGTGGGAAGAAGAATGCCCCAGTGTTGATGGTCAGTGGGAGGAAGAATGCCCCAATGTTGGTGGTCAGTGGGAAGAAGAATGCCCCAGTGTTGATGGTCAGTGGGAGGAAGAATGCCCCAATGTTGGTGGTCAGTGGGAAGAAGAATGCCCCAGTGTTGATGGTCAGTGGGAGGAAGAATGCCCCAATGTTGGTGGTCAGTGGGAGGAAGAATGCCCCAATGTTGGTGGTCAGTGGGAGGAAGAATGCCCCAATGTTGGTGGTCAGTGGGAGGAAGAATGCCCCAATGTTGGTGGTCAGTGGGAGGAAGAATGCCCCAATGTTGGTGGTCAGTGGGAGGAAGAATGCCCCAGTGTTGGTGGTATTTCCATAGACCACAGGGACAACTGGCAACCTCCTATTAAAATGACTTGCATTCTCAGAGCTCACCAACAGCAGCTTCCTTGAGAAGGCCAAAAAACAAATGCGGATATTGATCAAATTATAAAATTGCCTCAAATGAGCCGTGCATAAAAACCAGGTGAACGTTTGGTGAATTTCTTTCTCCCCCGCGTCTTCCTCTTACGCTCGGTTCGTGTTGTGCGAAGAGCAATTTCCTGCATGGCAGACCATGTGCCCTGGCGAGAAATGTAAAGTTCAAACAGCACGGGAAAATCCATATCTTTCCATCAATATGTTAAACCAGAAAATCTTGTCAACACGGAGAGAGCGATCTTATAAATGAGGGGTCAATGGGCAGCGTTATTTATCAATACGACATGGAAAATGTACTGTTCATTATCGCTACACATTGTAGATTATTAAGCTGGAAATATCATGGGCACTCTGTGTAAAGACTCCCTACCGCCAGAGGTCAAGTGTATGGCTGCTGAGCTACTGCTGCTGATTGCCGGCCTGGATTAATCCTTTCCTCACCAAGGTGCCCAGGGTCCATTTACACTTCTGCATGCTAGTTGTGTCCCTTTCCTCCCCAAACCAGCTTCCGAGACCCATGGGGAGGTCTCCACCATTGTCTGCAAGGCTCACTGTTCACCAACGCATTTCTGCGTGCCGCAGATAGATGTGTTTTCCCTCTATGGCATCTTCTACAGAAAATGTATGGTTCAGAGAGATCACAGTACTCCCCCTGACAACGCCTTCATCTACTTTTCTCTCCAGAAAGGTGGCGCCATCTTTGTTCAGCCATCATCCAGGGTCACCATCTACTTCCTAGACTGAGGTGCCAGGTCAGAACTTCCAGGATTATGATTATTATTAATAATATTATTATTATACAGGATTTATATGGTGCCAACAGTTTGTGCATCTTTATAGTGGTTGCAAACATCAGACATAAAATATGAACAAAGCACATCCCTCTATAGTGTGAAATTGTCTCAATCCAGAGTGTATTATTCCTCTCCTCTGCTATCTGTATGAGTCACTTTGGAATGGTTATCCTGACACCAAAATAAAAAGTGAGTGACAGGGGGAGGGAGCTCCAGCACACAACCTGTGATTAACAGCCTCAGGTCTGTTCCTGTGTGTTGTGTGAAGAATATAGGGGGGGGGGCATGTCCTCCAATCAGGGCTCAGAGCTCTCCCCACTGAGGGTACCTTCAGCTCCCCACTCCCTGCTTTCTGGAAGCTCAGGCCAGCTGTATAAATTCTGCACTTTGAACGGCTGTAAAGAGGAAATGGCTGCAGATAAACAGGTACAACTTATGTAGGAGGATTTGTCTCACCTCTGTGTATCACTTGAGGTCGGTCACTTCACTGGGTATATGCAAATGTTTACATCCATTTTAGAATGTAAAGACAGACAGCGCAGTTACAGTACAATTCAAGACGAGAGGGTTAAGAGGACCTGATTCATGGGAGCTTGCAATCTAATATTAATAGGATGGAAGGTAAGAGCCAATCAACGAGCAGGCTGTGCGCCGGTGCCAGTCTAAATGGGAAATGTTCCCCTTTAATGGCCCCCCGTTCCCCTCTCTTAGCTTCTTGCTATTTATTGGGTTTCCTGATTAGAAACAGGATTCATTTTCTATCCCTGAGCCTCGGTGTTGCATTTTCCGCCCCGTCAGCATTTTATTACGTACCTGAAATATTACCAAAAACTTGCCTGCCGGATATAAAAAATAAAGCTGTAAAAATATGAATCTGGAAATAATTCCAAAACTCAGCTGATTCCTAACATTTCCAAAACGTCGTACATCATCCACCAGGTCCACCACCCCTCCAAGGCCTCCCATTTGGGCACCACAACTCCAAGGCCTCCCATGTGGGCACCACTCCTCCAAGGCCTCCAATGTGGGCACCACTCCTCCAAGGCCTCCCATGTGGGCACCACTCCTCCAAGGCCTCCCATGTGGGCACCACTCCTCCATGGCCTCCCATGTGGGCACCACTCCTCCAAGGCCTCCCATGTGGGCACCACAACTCCAAGGCCTCCCATGTGGGCACCACAACTCCAAGGCCTCCCATGTGGGCACCACTCCTCCAAGGCCTCCCATGTGGGCACCACAACTCCAAGGCCTCCCATGTGGGCACCACTCCTCCAAGGCCTCCCATGTGGGCACCACTCCTCCATGGCCTCCCATGTGGGCACCACTCCTCCAAGGCCTCCCATGTGGGCACCACAACTCCAAGGCCTCCCATGTGGGCACTACTCCTCCAAGGCCTCCCATGTGGGCACCACTCCTCCAAGGCCTCCCATGTGGGCACCACCCCTCTAAGGCCTCCCATGTGGGCACCACTCCTCCAAGGCCTCCCATGTGGGCACCACTCCTCCTAGGGCTCCCATGTGGGCACCACTCCTCCAAGGCCTCCCATGTGGGCACCACTCCTCCAAGGCCTCCCATGTGGGCACTCCGTTCTCGGGACATGTGGAGACGGAGGGCAAGTTTCCTCTCTATAGAGCTGAAAAGGTTTTGATGTATTATTTATCCCCCATGTAGTGCTGATTTATAGTTTGTTTCGATTGATCGGGGACCGGAGTTTACCCCGCTTGACTTTCAGAAGGTTTTACATTTTTTTTGCTATTTCGGCACTCCACTACTTTCACCACTTGCCAACCGCCGCACACCGATATACGTCAGCACAATGGCAGCAGTGGGCAAATAGACGTACCTGTACGTCCCCTTTAAGAGCCGGGGATAGCAGGCACGCCCGCAGCATACAGCATGGCCCTGCCGGCGGGACCAGCGGACTCTATGTCCGCCGGTCTCCCGGCGATCGTGTCAAGGAGCCTCAGAATGGAGAGATGCCTATGTAAACAAGCCGTTTCCCCATTCTGTCTTGTGTCATGACAGAGATCACCGCTCCCCGTCATCGAGAGCAGTGATCGCTGTCATGTGACTTGAAGCCCCTCCCCCCTACAGTTAGAATCACTCCCTAGGACACACTTAACCCCTTTATCGCCCCCTTCCCTGCCAGTGTCATTTATACAGTAATCAATGCATTTTTATAGCACTGATCGCTGTATAAATGACAATGGTCCCAAAATAGTGTCAAAAATGTCCGATGTGTCCGCCATAATGTCGCAGTCCCGATAAAAATCACAGATCTCCGCCATTACTAATAAAAAAAAAAGAATAATAAAAATGCCATAAAACTATCCCCTATTATCCCTACTATCCCCTAACTTTTGCGAAACCAATCAATATACGCTTATTGCATTTTTTTTTTTTTTTTTTACCAAAAATATGTAGAAGAATACATATCGGCATAAACTGAGGAAAAAAATTATTTTTTTTATATATTTTGGGGGGATATTTAGTAAAAAAAAAATGTGTTTTGTTCAAAATTGTTCAAAACACAAAAAATAAAAACCGCAGAGTTGATCAAATACCACAAAAAGAAAACTCTATTTGTGGGAAAAAAAAGGGCGTCAATTTTGTTTGGGTGCAACGTTGCACGACCGCGCAATTGTCAGTTAAAGCGATGCAGAGCCGAATCGCAAAAAGTGCTCTGGTCAGGAAGGGGGTAAAATCTTCCGGGGCTGAAGTGGTTAACTGGTAATTGCTCAGTCATGCAAATGACATTTAGATCATTTTTTTCACACAAATAGAGCTTTCTTTTGATGGTATTTAATCACTGGGTTTTTTATTTTTTTGCGATATAAGCAAAAAAAAGACCAAAAATTCTGATTAAAAAACAATATTTTTTTCTAAAAAATTACTCAGAACCCCCAAACATTATATATGCTTTTTTTTTAATAGAGACCCTAGGGAATAAAATGGCGGTTGTTGCAACTTTTTTATGTCACGTGTATTTGTGCAGCGATTTTTCAAACGCGTTTTTTTTTTTTTTTAAACATGAAATTTCATGAATTAAAAAAAAAAACAGTAAAGTTAGCCCAATTTTTTGTATAATGTGAAAGATGATGTTACGCTGAGTAAATAGATACCTAACATATCACGCTTTAAAATTGCGCACACTCGTGGAATGGCGCCAAACTTTGGTACTTTGGTAAATTTCCATAGGTGACGCTTTAACATTTTTTCTTACAGGTTACCTGTTTAGAGTTACAGAGGAGGTCTTGGGCTAGAATAAGGCACGCGGCAATACCTCACATTTGTGATTTGAACGCCGTTTACATTTGTGGGTGTGACTTACGTGTGGGTTCGCTTCTGTGCACAAGCACGCAGGGATGGGGGAGCCTTACATTTTTTTTATTTTTTTTTAGTATACTTTTTTTTTTTTTTTTACACTTTTTTACACAAAAAAAATTGATCACTTTTATTCCTATTACAAGGAATGAAAACACCCCTTGTATTAGAAATAGTGCGTGACAGGTCCTCTTTATAGAGAGGTGTGGGGTCTATAAGACCCCACATCTCTCCTCCAGGCTGGAAAGGCTGAGATAAAAAAAATAAAAAATAATCTCTGCCTTTCCAGCCGCGTCCCCAGCATTGTTTACTTCCGCCGGCCCGGACGTGGCGTCATAAAGTCGCGCCTGGGCCTCTGAGGGTCATAGAGAGGACTGGGGACCGTCTGGTCACCGGAGATCTCTATGCTCACCTTCCAGCAGTGACCGATTCGTTCTCAGGCTCGCCGATCGCAGGGTTGAGCCGGGAGAAGCACTGGAGGGGGGGGACATCCGCCGCCTGTGAGAATGATCAAGCAGCTGAACTGCCGCTATCAGGCATGTACTGGCCATTGGGACTACCGGGAGTTTCCCGGTGGGCCGATGGCTCAGTGGGCCGATTTTCGATGACAGGGGAGGAGAGAGATACACAGCGCCAACTAAGTGTAGCATTAAAACAACTTTTATTCCACTAAAAGAACGTTACTGACAAAGGGAGTAGAGTGAAAGGCATTTAGACACTGTGCAAGAGTCCAGGCTTATCATCAATCTGAATTAGGAGCCGCCACCGGGAACCGATCGGGCCAGTAGATGCAGACGGCCCGAAAAAGGAGCGCATGCTCCGCAAAATGCGTCGCCTCCCACTGCTTGCACCATTTCCGGCTGATGACATCACGTCCGCCCCATCGTGCGTTCCACTGCCACCAGGAAGTGGAAGTACACACCGGTACTCTGCATCTACTGGCCCGATTGGTTCCCGCTGGCGGCTCCTAATTAAGATTGATGATGAGCCTGGACTTTTGCCCAGTGTCTTAATGCCTTTCACCCTACTCCTTTTGTAAGTAATGTTCTTTTAGTGGAATAAAAGTTGTTTTAATGCTACACTTAGTTGGCGCTGTGTATCTCACCTCCCCTGTCCACAGAGTCGTTTCTTGCTCTGGACACAGCAGCCACTACAGTGGGCATCATCTCCATGGCAGGCGATGTGGCAAGTGACAATCCACACCTGGTGGCAAGTAACGTGGCAAGTGACACTCTGCATTTGGTGGCAGGCGACAGTGGCAAGTGACACGCTGCATCTGGTGGCAGGCGACGTGGCAAGTGACACGCTGCATCTGGTGGCAGGCGACGTGGCAAGTGACACGCTCAGGGCTCCCACTGATTCTGCATTATGGTGAGTTGAGCTATTTCATTTTATATTACAATGTAATAATAGAAATATTGCGCTTCAATCGTCCTGACACCATACCAACCATGGTACCAGGGTGATTGAAGCGCCAACATCAGGTATGGGAGTAAAGTGGGCAGGTCCGGATGAAGTCCAGGGCCAAATTTTTGTCCCAGTCCAGCCCTGGCGAGAAGTGGTTGATTTGCGTGAAAGTAATGGCGTTGACAAACGATGGTATACAGGTAAAAGGTTCCAAAAAAATCTGCGCCAGAGAAATTATATAACTCAAAAAAAGCTGCTATGCACCGCGCCAAGATACAAAAACACGCAGAATATATAAATACATATAGTGCATGGCTAAATAAATGACATCAATCAATGAAACTCAAATAGATGTGTGAACAGAAAAAGTCCCAGATATAAAACTTAGTGAAGAAAAGCCGTCCCACCACCTTGGTGATCGGTAGGAATCCTGAGGTGAGCCCGGTGACACCTCACACTCTCATATCATGCTTACCAGATGGTAGTGTATGTGACCCCCTATTAGAGTGGTCAATAGTCCAATAGTGACCCCAATAATCAAAGTAGCCACCGTCGAGTATACATCACAGGTCAAAAATACTCCAATAACGGGAGGTCCGCTGCAGACAGCAGGGGCGTTGCTAGGTCTGTAAAAGAACGCCGCTATGGGCTCTAGCCCCAGATAAGAGACTCAGGGCTATAGCCCCAATAGCCACCCCCTAGCAATGCCACTGCCAGACAGGTCCGGATATTGAAAGCAAAAAAATTGCCACAATAGTGTAAATACAGCGGAAATGCACTCACATTTTAGAAAATGATACCAGCATAATCTGGCATCGCAAACGTTGAATATCCATGATCATCGGAAACAAAAATGGCTGACTCGCGACCGCCCATGCGTGCATTCCGCCTGACCGGTTATCGTCATGTTTGATGACATCAGGGGCATAAATGAATAAGTCCAAATCAATGGTTGTGTACAAATGACGTAAGTAGTAAATAAACAGTCCATAAATAACACATACAGTAAGTGCTTAAGAATAACACCTCTTGACGACAGTGTACCTCCACCACATAAATTGTGCGCTTACCAGAAGGCAAGCTTTAAGGAGCCTGTTTCTATATACCCAGCCAGGGCCTTTATCCAAAGGAAAGATGGTAATCGACCGCTAGTATTGGGAAGGAGCCTATAATGAGCACCAAATATCCTGGAATACTCGAGCATCAGCCACCAAGAAGCAAATTCAGGTATTACCCAGAAAATATAAAGAGAGACTCCATAGTGTATACCGTACCAAAAAGGGTTTGATAGAATAAAAGGATTGCACTTACAAATAAGAAGATAAAACCAATCATAAGAAACAGCCAGCCAGCAAGCGAACACCCGTCCACTGGGAAAGCGCAATGACATCAGCACGTCTACCTTCCTATGCGCGTTTCGTCACAATCTGACGTTGTCTCGGGGATAGTGAAATCTATGTCCATGTACAGTACAGTATGCACTCAATACCTGGTCGGGGCTCCTTATGCATTAATTACTGTATATACTGAATTTTACGCAGCAATAAGTGCGATTCTGTAATGGTGATCAGCAACCTATAGTGTGACTGTAATAGGGTGGCGGGAAATCTGGCGCTCACGGACACTATCTGGGAGGGTCACCAACTGGCACTGACATCGCTAGTGACACTACAGTGATCGGTGATAATACTATGCACTGACATCATTTTCATGAACTTTATATTAGCTGTTCACCTTCCTGTATATTGATACAATATTTTACATGACATCATTTTCCCGATGTAATATGTATATGAAAAGAAAAAAAAAACATGAAATTCTTCGATATTCCCTGTAAATGGAATGGCGTGTGCCGGGCTCCTTCCTCCCGAATCCTTGGAGGATTATAATACATAATCTGGGATCTTCTAAGAATTATTTTGTTTTTTTTGCTTTGCTGGTCTATTAAAATGAATTCATTTTCTGATACATCTCCCTGAAATATTTACATGTTTATTTATGCTTTATTATAATCTTCAGCCAGCCCTGTGAGGGACCGGGAGGAATAAAGGCTTCGGTGTGGATTTTGGCGCGGCGCTTGCTGAGATCTTTCAAAAGTGGGGGGACTCTGATGTTCCTTTATTAAACAATTGGGCCCCATGGAGTCCCATGAAACAAAACTTTCCTCGTCTCCTTCCAGAGTTGACGTCTTTCACAAAGAGAGAAATTCCCAGTGTATTAACCCTCAGTACACTGATGGAAATGTATTACTATGGATTGAAGGTTTCAGGACCACAGACAGCTCCTCTACATATCTAGATTGTACATTTTGACCCCCGTTCCTTCACTTTCTGATTGGCTATACAACTGACCAGGTTTAGGTAGACAGCCAAAGGGAACAGGAAGGGCCTAATTACAATATTGTACAACTGTCCATCCAGAGCCTCTGGTTTACAGACCGGACACATCCTAAATATAGAACCATTTATCCAACTGTCCATCCAGAACCTCTGGTTTATAGACCGGATATATCCTAAATATAGAACCATTTATCCAACTGTCCATCCAGAACCTCTGGTTTATAGACCGGATACATCCTAAATATAGAACCATTTATCCAACTGTCCATCCAGAGCCTCTGGTTTATAGACCAGATACATCCTAAATATAGAACCATTTATCCACCTGTCCATCCAGAACCTCTGGTTTATAGACCGGACACATCCTAAATATAGAACCATTTATCCAACTGTCCATCCAGAACCTCTGGTTTATAGACCGGATACATCCTAAATATAGAACCATTTATCCAACTGTCCATCCAGAACCTCTGGTTTACAGACTGGACACATCCTAAATATAGAACCATTTATCCAACTGTCCATCCAGAACCTCTGGTTTATAGACCGGATACATCCTAAATATAGAACCATTTATCCACCTGTCCATCCAGAACCTCTGGTATATAGACTGGATACATCCTAAATATAGAACCATTTATCCAACTGTCCATCCAGAGCCTCTGGTTTATAGACCAGATACATCCTAAATATAGAACCATTTATCCAACTGTCCATCCAAGGCCTCTGGTATATAGACCGGATACACCCTAAAAATAGGAATATCAGGGTGATCCTAGGTAGTAGTCTCTTTAAGGCCCAGTCTCCCACGCTCGCTCCATATGTTTAGAGTAGAATATAGACACAATATAGAACATAATATATGACACATTTATTTACACCACAGAGTCTGCGCAACACCAAGTATCACATTTTTACATCCAAACAGTCCCGGGGCCGCCCACAGTGGCGGAACACCAGGACCCGGTTGCTTGTGCAACTTTTGGGACCCTGGTAGTTCTGCCACTGGCGTTAGAAGCTGGATTTCAGTGGCTGCAGGAGAAAAATGGAGGGGATGGGTTCCTCTATATGCTTCCCCCCTCCACTTCCTTCCAGGTGTACAGGGGAGCCGCATTGGCCCTCTGGAGCATGAGGCCAGGTCACAATTGCAACCCCTGTGACCCCTGTAACAATGCCCCTTCTTTCATCAGTGCATGATGTGAAAATTGATGCTTCAGTGGAATAATACAGGGGTCTTCAAACTCTCTTACATCAAAGCCCCCCCTTTACATTAGCGCCCCCCTTACATCAGCGTCCCCCCCTTACATCAGCATGCCCATCAGATATCCCTTTACATTGGCGTCCACCCTTAAAACAGAGTCCTTGTAGATCAGTGCATGATGTCAAAATGTATGCTTCTATGGAATAATACAGGGGTCTCCAAACTCCCTTACACCAGAGTCCCCCCTTTACATAGTCCCCTCTTGCATCAGAGCCCCCTCTTATATTTGAGTCTCCCTTACATCAACACCCCCCCCTTACATCAGTGTCACTCTTTACATTAGAGTTCCCCTTACATCAGCGACCCCCCCCCTTACATCAAAGTGCCCATCAGATTTTCCTTTACATTGGAGTCCCCCCTTACATCAGAGCCCCCCTTTACATCAGTGTCACCTTAGATCAGAGCCCCCCCCCCCCCCCCCATCAGAATTCCCATCAGATTTCCCCTTTCATCAGAGTCTTCCTTACTTTAGAGTCCCCCTCCCTTACATACATCAGAGTCCACCTCTTACATCAGAGTCCACCCCTTACATCAGAGTCCACCCCTTACATCAGAGTCCACCCCTTACATCAGAGTCCTCATCAAATTCCCCATTAAAGTCCCCTCTTACATCAGCGGTCCAGACAAAATCTTGTGGCGGGCCGGATTTGGCCCACGGGCCGCAATTTGAAGATCCCTGCAGTAGTACATAAAAACCCTGCGAGGTGGGCTGGCTGAGACTTGTAGTGGCATAACTCCCGAACACAGACACATCTGATCTCAGTCTCAGTCCCTCATTTTCTCTGCCGCTTTGTATGGAAGTTTCTTTTCATTTCATTACTTTCCTCTGGCAGGGAGAGATGCGATCGCCTGGCCCGGCATTCATTTGCTGCGGATATGAACTTTTTTTCTTAATCGAGAACTTCAACCTAATACTAATGGGATTAAATATTGAATCAGCAGCAGCCTGTTACTGTGCGCCGGGCAGTGAATGATGGCTCTTTTAAAATAATTCAATATATTCCTCTTTCAGGAAGGTAGTTAATGAAAAACTTTTTTTTCCCCCTTCAATTCACATTTCTTTCATTAATGATTTAATTAATTTGCAGAAGAAAAAAAAATGCCCTTGGCAAAGGCACATTAAAGATATGAATGAGACTTTGACATATTCCCAAATAGCCGGCGCAGTCCGAGGCCGCGGCCTTCCCGGAGATGGGAGCCATCCTTCCTAGGGGGCTCGGAGCCGCGTCCCGCCTCTGTGAACCTTCGCTGCTGGCCGTCCTATATTTCTCCGGGTGTCATTATATGTGCATAAGTGTAAAATTACGCACATAAAATATCTGGAACGCACCAGCTGCCTATTCGCTGCTGACAATTCAAAATTTGATTTGCTACAGATATTTCCTTTGCTGGTTTTTCATTGATTTTAAATGGGAAAATACCACATTTAACCACTAGATGGTGCTAAGTATCGTAGCCATTTTTATTATGATTCTTGGCACCATCTAGTGGTCAAATGTGGTATTTTTCATTTTAAATCAATGAAAAACATTTTTATAGCGCACGCCAAGTAACTACAAAAGTGTGCACCTCTACTTAATATACAACAATTAACAATCGGTGATAAAGACAATAGTTTTCTATAGTTTTTACACAGCCTCCTTAAATATATAAAAGAAATAAACATTATATATATATATATATATATAAACATATTAATTCAGAATATCTATCTATATCTATAGATATAGATAGATAGATAGATAGATAGATAGATAGATAGATAGATAGATAGATAGATAGATAGATAGATAGATAGATAGATAGATAGATAGATAGATAGATAGATAGATATAGATAGATATATATCTATCTCTAGATAGATATCTCTTTTGGACACTTGAATGTTTTAAGAAATATATATATTATAATATATATATACACACAATAAATTGTCCATCATAAATAAATACATTCAAATATCAAAAAAGAATCAATTGTGAAAATAGTGCAACTCTTCATAAAGTGGAAAAATTTGAACACCAGAGATCCTTCACCAAAGTGCACAAACGTAATTTTTTTTTTTAAAAAAAGGACATAAATTTTGTTTTGTGCACAGCGTCGCACGACCGCGCAGTTGTCAGTTAAAGCAACGCAGTGCCGTATCGCCAAAACAAAATGGCCCGGTCATGAGCCCTGGTTCACATTGATGCTACTTTAAAATCAATTTCAAAGTAGCAAGGTCAGCGCGATTTCAGGTGCTACTTGATAGACATCTGTGCGGCTTAATACAGAGATGTCTATTGAAGTCGCACCTGAAATCGGGGAAAAAGGTAGTGCAGGAACTACTTTTGCAAATCGGTGTCGCACCGATTGGAACATTGCCATTGCCGCCAATAGGCTGGACTTTTCATGGGATTTGATCTCTCAAATCGCATGACAAATCGCTCCAATGTGAACCTAGGCTTAAAGCGGTGTTCCACCCGCAATTTATTTATTTTTGTTAAAAGTCAGCCGCTACAAACACCTGTAGCGGGTGACTTTTAATAAGGACACTTACCTGTCTTGGGAGCCCGCAATGTTGGTCCCACACCCCCCAAAGCCGATCCGTCTATCGGATCGGGTGCAGGTGCCGCCATTCTAACTAAGGGAAACCGGCAGTGGAGCCTTGCGGCTTGACTGCCTGTTTCCTACTGCACATGTGCGAGTCACGCGACGCTTTGTGAATAGCCGGCTGTCTTCTGGGACACACACACAGGTCCCAGAAGACAGCGGGGGGGGGGGGGGCTCGCCAAAGAAGAGGATATGACGTCCTGCGCCGCGCACCGGATGGATCGAAGTACAGGTTGTATTTCATAAAAAGGTGTTAGAAGAAAAAAAAATTTTTACTATCCAAAAACGAGGGGTGGTCTTTCGTTTACGACCACCTCTCAAAAGTGGGTGGAGCTCCGCTTTAAGGAGGCAAATCCTTCCGGTCCTTAAGTGGTTAATTGTAAGTAAGATTTGCTACATTAAAGGAAGTGATTATGTTGCAGTGATGTCACATTGTTTTTAGTGACAACAATACAACATTACATGGTTCCTCTGCATGCAGCAAACACGCGAGTTTTGGATTGCGACGCCGTGCCCCCCCCCCCCCCAAGCACCCAACCTGGAAGCCGTGAGCGCTGCGTCCGTCCCGCGGAAGCCTCTCTCATTCTGGCCCCGTCTCGCCCTCATTGCTCACAGATAGCGCGCTGCGTTGCTGCCTGCATGGCAGATTCTAGTTGCTGTGACCTACATAGCGATCGCACACCAGACGTCAGTCCCCATATTGCGGGCGCAGAATACGCCGCACTCCCACATGTTCCTCTTCAATCAATTATACAAGAAGAATGTCAGGGCTCCATGGAGGGTGGAAATATTGATTCTGACATGTTGCAGCGCCTTCTGCTACCCGTGTGTGACGCAAGATACACTGTCTGCTGCCCTGGTTATAGTGTATGACTGGGGGGGGGTAAATGTGTCCAGTTTGCTGCCTATGGGATGTGTCCAGTTTATGGCATGTAACTCTTTATACGATGTATAAAAACGATAACAAAAATGTTAGAAGAAAAAAAAAAATAGATAATTTGGTATTTTTCTTTAGCCGCTTGCCGACCAGCGCACGACGATATACGTCGGCACAATGGCACGGCTGCGCAAATGGGCGTACAGGTACGTCCCCTTTAAGAAGCGGCATTGTGGGCACGCGCTCGCGCCCACCGTGTGCTCCGTGTCCCACGATCGTGTCACGGAGCGGCAGAACGGGGAGAAGCCTATGTAAACAAGGTGTTTCCCCATTCTGCCCAGTTACATGACAGAGATCTACTGCTCCCTGTGATCGGGAACAATGATCGCTGTCATGTCAGTGGTAGCCCCCCCCCCACAGTTAGAATCACTCCCTAGGACACACTTAACCCCTTCACTGCCCCGTAGTGGTTAACCCCTTCACTGCCAGTGTCATTTACACAGTAATCAGTGCATTTTTATAGCACTGATCGCTGTATATATGACAATGGTCCCAAAATAGTGTCAAAAGTGTCCGATGTGGTCCGCCATAATGTCGCAGTCATGATAAAAATCGCAGATCGCCGCCATTACTAATAAAAAAATAATAATAATAATAATAATAAAATGCTATAAATCTATTTTGTAGACGCTTTAACTTTTGCACAAACCAATCAATATACGCTTATTGCGATTTTTTTTTTTACCAAAAATATGTAGAAGAATACATATCGGCCTAAACTGAGGAAAAAAAATGTTTTTTTTTATATATTTTTTGGGGATATTTATTATAGCAAAAAGTAAAAAATATTGCTTTTTATTTTCAAAATTGTCGCTCTTTTTTTTGTTTATAGCGCAAAAAATAAAAACCGTAGAGGTGATCAAATACCACCAAAAGAAAGCTCTATTTGTGGGGAAAAAAGGCGACTATTTTGTTTGGGTGCAACGTCGCACGACCGCGAAATTGTCAGTTAAAGCGACGCAGTGCCGTATCGCAAAAAAAGAGCTCTGATCAGGAAGGGGGTAAATTCTTCCGGATCTGAAGTGGTTAAAGCGGAACTTGAGTCATTTTTTCATCCTTCCATCTATTGAGTCCGCCTCGGTCCGCCGGCTCAGCGGGAGGGGATCTCTCCGTTGATCTCCGCTGAGCCGGCGGGTGACAGGTCCCTCTCTGCTCACTGAGCGGGGAGGGGCTTGTCGAGCGCCGCCCGGTTGCTATGGAGAGATCAGACGAAAACGGACAGCATGCCTGTTTTCATCAGATCTCACCTGATCCGATCCGCCAGGGACGGATGTGAACGTAGGGCCATCCGTCTGATTTTAGCGGATGGGATCGGACAGGGTCGGATGTCAGCGGACATGCCACCGCTGACATCCGTCGTTCCATAGACTAACATGGATCGCCCGTCACCGCCGACAAAACTGACAGGTGGACCTGAACTGTCCGACAGTGTGAAAGGGGCCTAAATCTTCTGCCCTTGTTGTTGTTGTTTTAACTTTGGATAGTAAAACATTTTTTTTCTGCCAGTAAATCCCTTATACAGCCCACTTCCCATTTCTTGTCTGGTCATTAGCCTAGGATTATGACATCATGTACAGCTCTCTCTCTCTCTCTCTCTCTGGAGTTTGCCAGGAAGGGAGGGGGGGTGAGTCATAAGAGGGCCAATGAGAGCTGCAGAGCTGGAGGTGTGCCTCTGTGTAAATCCAGGAATGAACAGGCAGTAGCTTCAGTTAAAATGGCTGCAGCCAGACTCAGTGGAGGGAGATTTCTGCAGCATAATTTGGCAAGTACAGAATCACAGTATATATAAAATAATATGCAAAGTGGTTGGAGGGAAGCTTCAGAATGGCAAAGATGTTTTTATTACAAATTATTTGAGCAAATTACATTTTCTCTTTATTTTTGCTTCTATGTTTCTATGGATTGCGTGTGTTTGTGTCCTGTGTGCCCGGTACAGTGTATGTTGGAATCCCATAGCATGAGGCCTCCTTCACATGCGGTGTATGAATGTGTATCCTGTGCCAGGCCGTTTTTACCCACATGGGGATGCACGGGGGAGGGGCCGGGCCGGGGGCACGAGGTGTGGCTGCCCTGGGCACAGTGTTATCATGTGAGGAGCGGGTGCCTCAAGGAGATCGGTAAAAAGGAGATTTGTTTTGAAAGGGGAATTTTGGGGGTGACAGTGGGGTAAGAACTGTTATAGGAGGGAAAATTGGGGGGGGGGGGCTAGAAGAGGTGATTTAGGGGGATATGTTTTGGGAGGTGGGATGTAGAAAAAGGATTTGTGCTAGGAGGGGGGATTTGGGATTTGGGGGGTTTGTGCTAGAATAGGTGATATGGTAGAGGGGAATTGTGCTAGAAGGGTAATTTTTTTTTGAGGGGGGGGGGGTATTTGTGCTAGTTGGGATGATTGGGAGGTATTTGTGCTAAGTGGGGAAATTGGGGGGGGGGGGGTTGGGATTTGGCGGGTTTGTGCTAGTATAGGTGATGTGGTAGAGGGAAATTGTGCTCATTTTTTGGGGGGGAGGGTATTTGTGCTGGGAGGGGGTTATTTGGACTGGGGGGGAGTGGATAGACTTGGAGGGGAAATTTTAGGGATAGAGGATTTGTGTTAGGAGGGGTGAATATTTTGGGGGGGGGACATACGTGCTCGGGGGATTTGGGGGATGGGTGGGCAAAGATTTGTGCTGGGAGGGGAGATTTTAGCAGGAGGGTGGATTTGTACTAGGAGGAGGGGGGATTTATGCTTAGAGGGAGCATGCAGATACAGTGCCCAATTTTTTTTTGGGGGGGGGGTTGCTCATGCATCTTTGGAAGAGGGGGGCGCAGTTTGACATTTTCGCCCTGGGTTCTGGGTGACCTTGCCCCAACACTGTGCACAGGTGTTCCATGCATCCCAGGCACAGGGGATAATGGGCACAACAGGTGTACAGACCCAGGAACTCAGCACAAGGATGGTGGGAACCCCTCATAATGGGCACAGCGGGTGTACAGACCCAGGAACTCAGCACAGGGATGGGGGAACCCCCATCATCCTTCAAACACTGAACTATTGGATTTGAATGGAGTGCCCCTTTAACCTATACCTCAAGTTTCAGGTTTACAAAAACATTATTTATAATCCTCTAATATTTTTGGATGCGGGGGATGGTCTGTCATGGGGGGTGGAGGGACGTTGGCTCCCCCCTTCTGTCAGATTTCAAGCTGGTGACTGATATCTCTGTCCCGCGTCTCTCTCTTCCCTCCAGCTGAGGGTCGCGTGTTCTGCGCGGCCGGAATACAGATTTAAAAGAAACCACAAAATAGCAGCGCTGGTTAAGATTCTCAGATCTTTTATTATATTCCTCCTGCCCTTTGTAGACCTCTAATTTGGTTTTAAGTACATCAATTTCCTCATCAATAGTTGGCAATTTCCTTTTTTTTCTTAGTGAGTAAAAAAATTTACCAAACTATTGATGAGGAAATTGATGTACTTAAAACCAAATTAGAGGTCTACAAAGGGCAGGAGGAATATAATAAAAGATCTGAGAATCTTAAAAAAACATTTAGAGAAGGAGGAACAGGACCGAAAGTATAAAAAGAGAAAGAGAAATATATTAGAGACACGGAGGACTACAGAACTAATATGTTTTTTTAAATGGCAGGTTAACCGATTCAGCCCCGGAAGAATTTACCCCCCTTCCTGACCAAAGCACTTTTTGCGATTCGGCACTGCAGCGCTTTACCTGACAATTGCGCAGTCGTGCGACGCTGTACCCAAACAAATTGACGTCCTTTTTTTCCCCCACAAATAGAGCTTTCTTTTGGTGGTATTTGATCACCTCTGCGGTTTTTATTTTTTGCGCTATAAACAAAAAAAGAGCGACAATTTTGAAAAAAAAAAAAAAAACACAATATTTTGTACTTTTTGCTATAATAAATATCCCCCAAAAATATATAAAAACATTTTTTTTTCCTCAGTTTAGGCCGATATGTATTCTTATACATATTTTTGGTAAAAAAAAAAAAAAAAAAAATCGCAATAAGCGTATATTGATTGGTTTGTGCAAAAGTTATAGCGTCTACAAAATAGGGATAGTTTTATGGCATTTTTATTATTAATTTTTTTTTTATTAGTAATGGCGGCGATCTGTGATTTTTATCGTGACTGCGACATTTTGGTGGACACATCGGACATTTTTGACACTCTTTTGGAACCATTGTCATTTATACAGCGATCAGTGCTATAAAAATGCACTGATTACTTTATAAATGTCACTGGCAGTGAAGGGGTTAACCACTAGGGGGCGATCAAGGGGTTAAGTGTGTCCTAGGGAGTGATTCTAACTGTGGGGGGGATGGGCTTTCAGTCACATGACGGCGATCACTTCTCCCGATGACAGGGAGCGGTAGATCCTGTCATGTCACAAGGCAGAACAGGGAAATGCCTTGGGCACTTCCCGGTTCTGAGGCTCCGTGACACAATCGCCGGGAGACCGGCGGACCTGCAGGCCCAGTCACGCTGCACGCGGCGGGCGGGCACGCGCCTGCTAGCCCCGGCTCTTAAAGGGGACGTACAGGTACGCCCATTTGCCCACTGCTGCCATTGTGCCGACGTACATCGGCGTGCGGCGGTCGGCAAGTGGTTAAACAAAATCCTCCTGAGAATAAATATCCCCACTATGGTATATCCTAATAATAGTGGGATATCTAATATACCTAATACTCAACCACCTCCTTAACCTGCACCATTCTATCCTCCTAGTATCAGGAATAGTGATTCTCCTAGAGTACAGGCTGTAAACAATAGAGGAGGTAGAGGAATAATTCCAGGGAGGGGTAGGAGGGGGTGGGGTCGGTGGTGTATTTAGGTTTTGTGCTGCCCTAGGCCTGACTAAAACTCATGTACCCCCTAATTTAAATACGACACACCCCTTCCTGTCAAGGCCACACACCTGTCTGTTTAAGACCCGTCCTATCATCTATAAACCACACCCCTTCCTCTTTAGGCTCCACCTTTTCCTCTTAGAGCTCCACCTCTTCATCTCTGTACATTAGCACACACAATCACACACCATTCACTCAATACTTGCATCAATCACTCATCAGGGGCCACCAGTGCAGCCTATCAGTGCCCACCAGTGCAGCCTCATAGGGGCCACCAGTTCTGCCTCATCAGGGGGCCACAAGTGTCGCCTCATCAGGGACCACCAGTGCAACCTTATCAGGAAGCACCACCAGTGCAGCCTCATCAGGGGCCACCAGTGCCACCTCATCAGGGGCCACCAGTGCCGCCTCTTTAGGGGCCACATGATGATTTACAAAAGTACTGTAATAGTAATTTATTTGTTTGTACCTGCTGCTGACCTGGCCACCACCTGGGGATTCCCGCCATCCTCCTCTCCCTCTCCTCCTCCTCCTCATCACAGACAGACCCCCCCACCGTCTGGGAATAAGATGCAAGGTAAGGATTCCGCATGAAGGAGGGTAGGTGGAGCCTAATGCTCCGACTCCACTAGTTACATGCACCTGGTCTGGCCAGTCACTGGTCATTTTATCGGGGTTTCTGCCCCCTCCCTGACCAAGTACACAATATATAGTATAGGCTATACTGCCCATAATATTAGCAAGTGCCATGCTACAGCAAGCCGGCCACTATGGGAAGCGCCATGTCAATGCAATCACGAGATTGCAGACGAGGCGCTTCATTCGCAGGCTTTTGACCTGCTTTGGGGCGCAATCCAAAGTGCCGAGCAGCTTCCGCCCGTAGTAATAGCTTTTGTTATTCAAGTTAAGAGGTTACTTCCGGTTTCCCTGCTCCAGAGGGAAGCCAGAAGTGACGTCGGCAGCTCCGTGGAACGCATGCTTCGAGTGGAGCTGCCTGTAAGGTAAGTGAGGCTGCATTTGATGGGGCACAGTGAGGCTGCATATGATGGGCCATAGTGAGGCTGCATATGATGGGCCATAGTGAGGCTGCATATGATGGGACACAGTGAAGCTGTATATGATGGGACACAGTGAGGCTGCATATGATGGGACACAGTGAGGCTGCATATGATGGGACACAGTGGGGCTGCATATGATGGGACACAGTGAGGCTGCATATGATGGGACACAGTGAGGTTGCATATGATGGGACACAGTGAGGCTGCATATGATGGGACACAGTGAGGCTGCATATGATGGGACACAGTGAGGCTGCATATGATGGGACACAGTGAGGCTGCATATGATGGGACACAGTGAGGCTGCATATGATGGGACACAGTGAGGCTGCATATGATGGGACACAGTGGGGCTGCATATGATGGGACACAGTGGGGCTGCATATGATGGGACACAGTAAGGCTGCATATGATGGGACACAGTGAGGCTGCATATGATGGGACACAGTGAGGCTGCATATGATGGGACACAGTGAGGCTGCATATGATGGGACACAGTGAGGTTGCATATGATGGGACACAGTGAGGCTGCATATGATGGGGCACAGTGAGGCTGCATATGATGGGGCACAGTGAGGCTGCATATGATGGGGCACAGTGAGGCCGCATTTGATGGGGCACAGTGAGGCCGCATATGACGGGGCACAGTGAGGCTGCATTTTCACAGTGAGGCTGCATTCGATGCTGCACATTGGCTGCATAAGATGGGCACAGTAGCTGTGTTTGATGGGGCACAGGGACAGCATTTGATGGCACAGTGGGAGCATTTGATATGGCACAGTGGCTGTGTTTGATGGCACAGCTGCTGCATTTGATGGGCACAGTGGTTGTGTTTGATGGGCACAGTGGTTGTGTTTGATGGGCACAGTGGTTGCATTTGATGGCACAGTGGCTGCGATTGATGGTACAGTGAGGCTACAATTGATGTTTTGGTTTTTTTTCAGAATTTTTCAGTTTGCACACCAGCCGCCACTGCATCTAGGACGTATGATGTTAGATCCTTTCTGACCTGTATGTCCAGAAATGTGGTATACATCATTACGTGCCCCTGCGGGCTCCAATATGTTGGCCGCACTATACGCACATTTCAAGTCAGAATGAATGAGCCAACATTTTAAAGGGTTTTCCCAAACACAGCCTCTCCAAGCATTATGATCAGTGCCATGCTAGGAATCCAGTGGGAAAATCCTTTATGGCTATTGACCAATTTAGCCCTCATTGGAGAGATAGCCATGTTAAAAGAGAGATATCCAAACTTGAAACTAAGTGGATTTATTGGCTACGTTCTTACAGGCCCCATGGTTTAAACATTGAATGGGATATCAATGCTTTTATTAACAATTGCTGATATCCATTCTATTGTTATTTTTACCTAGTTTTAAGTTTTAATTTACATTTTTACTTGGTTATTTATTTAGTCAGTTTGTAACTGTAGCTGTTGCAATTATGGGTTGCTGTAATTTTTGTCCATTACATAAGTTTTTATGGTTTATTATTGTGTAGTGACTGTTTCCAACCGCTGGATGGCGGCGTTAGCTATAAATTTTAAATTTGGGATAATAATATACGGTGGTATCGTAAAATATTGATTACACTTTCCCCTATATTGGCCATTGATTCTTTTTATTTCTTGTTCACTTTAGAAGTTGGACAATTCTGTTCTTTGTTTCCTTATAGTTGTTTTTCCATGATAAAGATTAAGCACAAGATGTATGTGTGAAACGCGTCTACGTGACCACAGTTTGGTGTCTTTGGTGTTATCTTTGTGAAACAAAATAAAAGGCAATCGGAAGTTCTGGATGTGCAGCCATTTCTTTTTTCTTTCCAAGTTTCCCACGGAGGTGGGCCGGGGCCTAGCACTCTGCAATATACTCCAATCAGCCTTATCTCTATACACCTGGAGCAGCAGTTCTTTTTCTTGTATAATAGTTTTTCCAACCAGCATTGATGTTTTTTTTTATCTTCCCGGGAACACATCAGCACTGCCTTTTGGTTTCATTACGGTTACTTCCGGCTGCTGTAATGTTGATTTCCTGTGGTCAGGATGCATATATGCTAGATACGGGTTTCATTTCCGGAAAACTCATTTGCTCCCTTTCTATTTCCGGCCATCATATTACAAATAGGTGACTAGCGCAGAGGTAGCCACGCCCCTGACGACGTCTATGATGACGAAACGCGGGAGGAGCTGAGCTACGTGACGTCGCAACGCTTGACCGTCGGACATTTTGCTGGTTGGAAACAGTGGCTTCCTATCTTCACTTGTTGTCTAATGGACACAAATATGATTTTACCTATGATGTTTGTCAGTACCTTGGCACTTTTTCATTAAAAGCACCTTATCAGTAATACCAGACATGGGGGTAAGTCACACATGTGCAAGTCACAAGCAAGTCTCAAGTCTTAACCTTCAAGTCATAAGCAAGTCCCAAGTTACTGTGGCGAAAAGCAAGCAAGTCAAGTCGAGTCCCTGCTAGAAGTCAAGCAAGTCAAGTCAAGTCATTTATTTTGGTCAAGTCACAAATTAAGTCAAAATACTGATCTACCTCATTTCCATCCTTAAAATTAGTTAAAAGTCAGTTTTCAGGAAAGGTTTTGTTTCATTTTCAACATTAACAAAACTGCTTAGTGCTTTTTTCTTGACACAGCACTGGTGGTGCCAAGTCATTGCAAGTCATTGCAAGTCAAATAGCCCAAGTCAAAGTCAAGTCGCAAGTCATTAGTGGCAAGTCAAAGTCAAGTCGAGTCATTTATTTAATTTTGTCAAGCAAGTCGCAAGTCCTCAAACAGGTGACTCGAGTCCGACTCGAGTCAAGTCATGTGACTCGAGTCCCCCACCTCTGAGTAATACTACGCAATGAAGTGTTTATGTTTTGCCTTTTATGTGAAACTCGATATAACATCTTGGAAGGAGACATAATGATTGACAGCTTGACACCCATTATTTTAAATAATGTTTTTTTACTACTTTTTTCGTATAGTCCAAGGCTTAGGGTAAGGGTCGGTGTGTGTCCTTCCAAATGGTGGTGGTTCTTCACTGTGACACCCATTGTTTGGATTATCATCGCTGGACTTTTATGAAACCTTTGATTCATGATATTATGGACTACATTTATATGTAAAAACCTTCTATTCAGTTTACACACTATTCACTTGGTGGATTTTGTTTCTATAAGCTCTGCATTTTTACTGTTATTTAGGAATACAGATTTATTTATCCTCCATTCCTGGCAGTTAAAATCCCGAAATTCAGACCAGCCACCTCCGTCCTCCTGAAGATGCCTACAGGCAAGGTCTGAAGTGCTCAGCCCAGGAGGATAAATGGCCAGGCAGGAAGATGAAGGAACAAAGAGCCCGGCCTGGGGGGAGGTGACCCCACCTGGAGCGCCCCCCCCCGGTGCAGAAGATACGCTAATCCCTCAATTGTAGCCATAAACTGTCATATCTCTCTTTTTGTATCTTTACAAGTCTCCGTGAATAAACTCCTGACAGGTCCCAATATACAGCAACAGTATCATTATTTTATCATCAATTCTAGAGTGCCACTTAGTGACTTTGCCTAGGCTGAGATGGTGTCACCAGTCTGCTGCGGACAGGAGGAAGCATTTCCTCAGTCTCTAATCCCCCAGTGATCAGACTGCAAAGCTGGAACTTTGTAGAAAAATCACAAAAGGCAAAAGGCACCACCAGGATATACATGATTGTGTCGTCTCTGACTGAGCATCTCAGTCCAGGAAGTAGATGGTGACCCCGGAGGATGGGTGAACAAAAGATGGAGCCGTCGTTCTGGGGAGAAAAGCAGATGAAGGCATCGTCAGTGCCGGTTCACACTAGACGCGGCACGACTTGCAGGTCGCCTCACCGAGGCGACCTGCACACGACTGCCGGGGCGACTTGCAAGACGACTTCTGTATAGAAGTCTATGCAAGTCGCCCCCAAAGTAGTACAGGAACCTTTCTTCTAAGTCGGAGCGACTTGCGTCGCTCCGATTAGAACGGTTCCATAGCACAGAACGGGAGGCGACTTGTCAGGCGACTAGGTCGCCTGACAAGTCGCCCCTGTGTGAACCGAGCCTCAGGGGTGGGACTGGAATCTGGACTGGACGATGAATGAGAATTGCGCGGTCATGCAACACTGTACCCATATGACATTTTTATCTTATTTTATCTTAAAAAAATAGAGTTTTGTTTTGGTGGTATTTAATCACCACTGGATATTTATTTTTTGGTGAACAAACGAAAAAAGTCAAATTTTGAAAAAAAGCTTTTATGTCTGTTATAAAAATTTTATAAATAAGTAATTCTTCTTATTCATTGATGGGCACTGATGAGGCTGCACTGATGGGCACTGATGAGGCAGCACTGATGGGCACTGATGAGACAGCACTGATGGGCACTGATGAGGCAGCACTGATGGGGCAACACTGATGGGCACTGATGAGACAGCACTGACGGGCACTGATGAGACAGCACTGACGGGCACTGATGAGACAGCACTGACGGGCACTGATGAGACAGCACTGATGGGCACTGATGAGACAGCACTGATGGGCACTGATGAGGCAACACTGATGGGCACTGATGAGACAGCACTGATGGGCACTGATGAGGCAACACTGATGGGCACTATGAGACTGTACTGATGAGGTGTCACTGATATGCACTGATGAGGCGGCCGACATTTCAGCTGAAAATAGTGTTATCGGCATTCGGCCGATAAGAGAAAAAGGTGCCGATAATGGCACAGAAAACGTACCTCGATTTTTTTGTGATTTTCCAGCGAATTCACTGCGATTTTACCATGATTTACTGATAGGGTGATACTGATAAGGCGTCACTGATGGGCACTGATGAAGCGGCACTAATAGGGTGACACTGATGAGGCTGCACTGATTGGCACTGATGAGGTGCACTGAAGGGGAATGATGAAGCAACACTAATGGGCACTGATGGGGCGGCACTGATAGGGTGACACTGATGAGGCTGCACTGATTGGCACTGATGAGGTGGCACTGATGAGCACTGATTGGCACTGATAGAGTGACACTGATGAGGCTGCACTGATTGGCAATGATAAGGTGGCACTGATGGGCGCTGATGAAGCAACACTGATGGGCACTGATGAGGCGGCACTGATAGGGTGACACTGATGAGGCTGCACTGATGAGGTGGCACTGATAGGGTGACACTGATGAGGCTGCACTGATGGGCACTGATGAGGTGGCACTGATGAGCACTGATAGGGTGACACTGAACAGGCTGCACTGGTGGGCACAGATTGGCAGCCTTGCTTATCAGTGCTGATGTCCCTTTAACACAAGCCGGTTATTGGCTCTCTTCTCCTTACACTGTCAGCATGAAGAAAGAAAAGCTGATAACCGGCTTGTATTTACCTCCATGATCAGCTGTCAGTGGACACAGCTGATCTTGTGGTAAAGAGCCGCTGTGATTGGCCCTTTACCCCAGTCTGAAGTACGCTCTGCCCATCCATGTACGCTCTCCCAGCAAAGTAAGCCCACGCTGTAGCTGTCAATACCGGGCACTTTCACCCCCTTCCTGCCCAGGCCAATTTTCAACTTTTAGCGCTGTCACACTTTGAATGACAGTTACTCTGTCATGCTACAATGTACCCATATGACATTTTTATAATTTTTTGAGACAGATAGAGCTTTCTTTTGGTGGTATTTACCCCCCTTCCGCCCAGCCTATTGTAAAATGACGGCGGGAGCCTTGTTATTCATACGACGCCCTCCCAGGATCGCACCGCGCTCTTGCGCGATCTGTCCACCAAACACAGCCGATGACAAATCAGTGTACCGGCCCGCTGCTGGTACTATGTGATCATTGTGGCCAATCACAACAGATCACATGATAATTGTACACAATGAAGGATTTGATTCATGCCATTTTGTTGTGTACTATTGCACACCTCCCAACTTTTTGAGATGGGAATGAGGACACCTATTAGCAAAAGGTACGTAGGCATAGGACACACCCCCTGCCACGCCCCCTTAAAGGAGAATTCTACAAAAAATGATTAGGTAAACCCACAAGTGCTTTTTTTTTTTACCACTACTATTCC